>NC_047677.1:16907884-17207884 GCF_011762505.2 Arvicanthis niloticus
CCCAGTGTAGTTGACTATAAGCCACAGTTCTGATCTGTGGGATTCTAAGTATGGGGGTGTTCTTTCCCTAGAGCCTGTATTCTCATGAGCCCCATTTTGACTGAAGACAGATTGGCTTCATCTATTTTGAAGTCTCTGACCCACTCAAACTACCCTGAGAGCAGGCAGTCGGAAGCGGGGTTCTGTCTCTTACTTCTAGCAAAGAAAAAAGTGTAGCATCTGAGTGTAGCGTTAGGTCCTCGGACAGGACTCCAGCCCTCTTCAGCTTCTAGTCTCCTTGGATGGGGACAAGTCACGTGTCTCCTGTGCCTAATCCTTCCATCCCCTTGTTAGAAGTTTAAAATAACATAAATCCAACCAGCCTCTGAGGGCTTTCGACTAGAGGTGAAAGGAGATAACTCAGTGTAGACCTGGGCTTACAGGGAGGTCAGGGCCAGATCTGGAGAAGCTGAGTTCAGGAAACAGACCGAGAGGCCCTGCCCCTCACTGGCTGCAGCACACAGGAGAGTGGGACCCTGCCTGTGTCTTGCTTGAGCAGCACAGTAGAGCTGGTACTAGTGGTAGGGGCACAAGAAAGTGGAGGGGAGGGTGTGCATGTTAGAGACTTGGCCCCGCCCCTTGTCTGCCTTGTGATACCATGGGCACAGGAGAGATGCCCACACTCACCCTTGCCACCTGTGGCAGGCAGGTGAGCTGTCCCTGAGGGCATGAGAGTGGGAGAGCTGGTCCTGCCCCTAGCCTGGGCAAACCAGGAGAGCTAACCCTGGTGGCACAGGTGCAGGAGATCTGGTGATCTGATCAGCTCATCTTCCACCCAGGCTCAGATCCGGAGCCTTGAGTTGGCCCACTCCAACATCTACCTCATGGATGAACTGCTGGATCATGTGAAGGGGTAGATCTGCGGACCCAAAGCCACAGGATCTCCATGACACGGGGTAACAACAGGATGTCTAGGAGGAGTCTCAGTGAGGATCCAGTAATGGTAGTGTAGCAGAGACCATGACTCATTGCAGTGAACATTTGCAAGTAAGACTGTTTGGACAAAAGGGTGTGCTGGGTGACACACTGTGACACACCGCAGCTTCCACACGGAGGTTTTGTTTCGTTTATTTTTTTGGTTTTTATTTTTATTTATTTTGTTTGTTTTCTTTGGGGGGGGAGGTTGCAAGGGTGGATATGAAGGGATGGGAGGTGAGTGTGGGATTGGGGTGCATGATTGCATGATATGGAGTTTACAAAGAATCAACAAAAAGTTTGTTTTTCAAGAGACATAGCTGAGCTTCTGCAAGCTCAAAGAAGCAGGTTGTGAGGGCCCTGAAGTGGAGAACCAAGGTCGTCAAGGGTATCAAGCCCCTTGGTCATCATTCAACCTGAGTGATTCTTCATTCCCATAGCGTCAGACCCATTGAATGGAACACAATATGGAAGGGACTGGAGGTGGCATGACAGCTACTGAGAAACCTCACAGTGGGGGACAGAGGAGACAAATACCAAAGCTGGCATTTTCTAATTTATAGTAAAAGTAACAAGAACATAATTAATAAGACAGTTAAAACTCCCCCAAGGGGAATGTTTAGTCAAACGTGATTCTGTCTAATATCCTGGGAAAACAAACACTAGGTCACTGCTATGTTGGGTATGCAGTCAAAACTTGGACTGCCTTTTTGAGGCTTCTGTATTAATGACAAGTCTTCTTCCACGTCAGAATGAGATTCTGTTCAGCACCTACAGCTTCCATAGAATCCCACAAACGACCTCTCCCCCACACTCACTCTTTCTCAAATTCGGTGGCTTTTGGTGATCTCACTACCAAGGGAATGGTTCTTCTTCCTGTCAAAAAACCCTGTAGGACCAAGCGGTGGTGGCGCACGCCTTTAATCCCAGCACTTGGGAGGCAGAGGCAGGCGGATTTCTGAGTTCGAGGCCAGCCTGGTCTACAGAGTGAGTTCCAGGACAGCCAAGGCTACACAGAGAAACCCTGTCTCGAAAAACAAAACAAAACCTGTAGGAACAACCAGCAAAGCAAAGAATAAACACAATTAATTATGAGCAGTAGACCATCAGAACAAAAAGACTAAAAGTCATTCACATCCAGTCATGGTGGCACACATGTTTCATCCCAGCACTAGGGAGGCAGACGCAGTCGGATCTCTGGGAGTTCAAGACCAACTTGGTCTACACAGCAAGTTTTAGCACAGCCAGAGCTATATAATAGCAAGACCCTGTCTCACATTTTTATAAAAAATTGGTATTCATTCTGTAGCTACTCAAAATAACTTTAAAGATAAAGTAGAGAGAAGAAGATGAGAAAACTCACAGTTGTAGTGACCAAACATCTACTGCATAAAACAGAAGAGATGGACTTTCTGGGCATCGTACATGCCTCCCCTGAGCCCCTCAGTGAGGTTCTGGCAAAGGTGACCGAGCAGGTGGCAGCAAACCTAATGAATTCACTTCCACAAAAGCCCAAGATTACATTCTAGTCCCCTAAATTGGTCACCAAATGAGATTGGCTCTGGGTAAAAAAATAAAAAACAAGTCCTCCTGCTATCTTTAGCTCTCATTGGAAGAGTCAACAAAGATAACAAAGGGTCTGGCTGACAGTATCCCAGCATGCTCCAACAAGTGCCCACGTTTGTGCCTGTGGCCCACAGAGATAACTGCTCTTGGGACCAGGACTGAGTCTGCTTGTCCTGACAAGGGTCTCTCAACTACAAAGCACGTGGAGACACACATCCAAAGTGTTTGGAGCAAAGCAGACTCTCTTGTTCTTCCACAGGCAGCCAGTGTGAGGCTTACCCTGAACTTGTTTTAATAACGCAATGTGTGAGACATGGACCTGGAAACGCCCATTATGAAGGGGGAAATCTTAGCTCACGGGTTGCTAGCAGCAGAAGGCATGGCCATATGCAGCTCCCTGTGGAAAGGCACTTGGGTAGGTCAGGAGGAGGAAAACCCCAGCGTCAAAAGGTCCACACTGCAGAAAAAGCAGTAGACTCACACCTCTGAATCATAGCAAACTCTCCAGGACCCAACACATGATTCTGGGTTAAAACCATTAACATCCAGAGGGGTGGCTCTCTAGATTGGACAGAGATATTTTTAGCATGATTGGGAAGCACTTTTAAGCCTTTACTTAGAAGACAACCAAAGGAAATTTAAAACTTTGAGCCTGTGACTATGATAACAGCTGCAGTGCTTTGCCAATGCTAGATTAATTCCTTATCAGAGCTCCACTGAAGTCTTAGTCTGACGATAGCTTGGAGAGGGAAAGAAAGGTGAACACTTTCTCATTTTTTTTTTACATACCTTAAGACCTTTGCAACTTGCATCGACTTTTTTAGGTCCTTACAACTTAAATAAATTTCAATCCCCTTTTCCCCTACCCAATCATTTATCATGAGACATAGGTGGTTGATTATTGAGAGCTGTCATTGCAAAGCAAGTTCCTTTAAATACACTGAAACCTGTTTTGTTAATCTGTCCCTTTCAGTGTGAAGACTGTCAGGAAAGGAAGCTGCCTTTCTCATCTGGAGACCGAGTAGGTTTAGAAAGATGAGGCCTTGCTGGACACTGGTGGCCCAGCACCTGGGAGGCAGAAGCAAGAGGATCTCTGTGAGTTCAAGGCCAGCCTGATCTACAGAGTGAGTTCCAGGACAGCCTGATCTACAGAGTGAGTTCCAGGACAGCCAAGGCTGCAAAGAGAAACCCTGTCTCGAAAAACAAAGGAAGAAAGAAAGGAACGGAAGGAAGAGGAAGGGAAGGGAGGGAGGGAGGGAGGGAGGGAGGGAGGGAGGAAGGAAGGAAGGGACGAAGGAAGGGAAGGAGAATAGAAAAGTTAGGCCTGGTCTTATGCATGAAATAAACTGACCAGGCAGCTTCAGCCTTGGGGGAAAGAGCTGATTTGTTTGCTTCTGTTAAACTGATAAAGCTACAATTAGCAGTCAACACCATCAGAGATCTGAGAAAGATACATTACAGCAGGAAGTACAATCCAAATGGCCTCTGTGTCAATTAAAATGACAAAGACTTACCACTAACTAGATGGTTACCCTAAGCTTCCATAGTCTAGATGGCTTTGTTTGGGGGGCAAAGGTCATAGGTCTTTGGCTACTACATAGGACAGCATTACACCTTCAGCTGCTGCACGGAATAGCATAGGTCTTTGGCTGCAGGTCCCAGAAGGTCCAAGAGATTTTTCCTGTGGAGGAACCTGGGAAAACTGACCCACCTTGTTGAGGCAGAGTAGGGTGGTCAACCTAACAGTGTCCATAGCATTGACAGGGTCCCTGGTGGTGGGTGACAGAGGCATGGGACAGTGCTTCTCAGTGGTTAACACTGCAACAATCCAAGTGGAATTGTCTGGACCCCATGGTCTGTGAAGGTCTTAGTGTTGCCTCCAGGAACTGGAATTTTTGTCTATCACAGGAAACCTTTTCTTTTTTTAATTAAACATTTCAAATGCCATATTCGACAGAAGAATTTGAAGAACTATTATATATCAAAAATACCTTATTTCAAACATCCTTTATGTGTATTGAGTTACCTGCTTTAGGCTTAACCTTGAAATATATATATGAAGCTAAATAATGTTTGTCACTGTAAATGACTTGTGTTTGAACTTAGCATGACTATAAATATAGTTCTGAGCACATTCATTAAAGAATTTGGTCAGTTTACAAGTTAGTAGTTTTTATAAAATTAAGAATTAAATTTTATAAAGCTAACTAATGTTAAGTTTGAGCCTTAATAATTTGAGTTGAAGATTTCATTGAAGATACTTTAGTATCAAAATGAAACTTTCAACCATAAATACAGTCCATAGAGAAACTGGGAACTTTATCCATTTATAGAGCACCATTACAGACTGCCACACTCTGGTAAGACTTGGTTTATCTAAATACCCAAAGCTTAGTAAAGTCAGCAGAGACAAAGAGGCTCGATATGTATCTTCAAGTTAGTCACTGTTGAGTAGACCTTTGGAATTTAGATAAAGTGCAAAAGGAGCCTGGTGTTGAGCACAGTTCACAAAATTATAAGTAGTTAGACATACACCTCTGAGTCACTTTCTGACTATATCTTTATAATTTCATGAACTTATCATAACATGAAAATCCATCCTAGTCCATAATATTTGGAGACCTGCTGTTGCCGCCTTAGTCTAAAAAGAAGATACAGTGATAAGCAGAGGGCCCAGTGGGGCTAAGAAGTTCTGTAATTATCTCTTTAGTTGGTTTATACCACATGGTCATCTTAACCAAGATGGTGGTGAAGTTACATGGTATGTACTCTCTCACCTTAGTAAAAATGGCTGCCAGCCACAGGCTTGCCCTCATCCTGATGAGGTCATCAGCCGAGATGGAGGAAAGTCACATGGTCGCCATTTTAAAACATCTATTCCCCTAAACAAGAGTTGGATTTAAGTTCTTTTAAACTTAAATTAAGTTGAATCACATAAGATTCGGCCTTTTGTTATGAGTTTTAAGCAAACATTTTGTTATAGATTTTACAGATTCTTAAACCACACCCAATGAACTTACAAATCCTGAGATAAAAAGTGTCAATACAATAGTCTTAGAAGATTTCTTGAGAGCAGAATGTAGAGAAATCTTAGAGATAAAAGATTTAGAAGAGTGGAAAATGGGAGTTTGGGGTTGTAGAGCAGATAACACTTAGATAAAAGAGGCTTGGGGATCATTTATTTGTGCAGTGGCAGAAGTGTTAGGATTTGGGAGAATTGAAAATTGAGTGTGCCCATTTTGGGCAGTTGCCTGAGCTGTACTGAGACCAGCAGTAAGACTGCGAGGCTTTAATAAAAATCTCTGACTCCAAGGAGGAAATTGAGTCTGAGGAGAAAAGGAGAAAGGGTCTCAAACCCGAACTCCTCTGAAGGAGTGTTCCTATAAAGTCCAAGAGGGAGCTGAGAGACAGAGAACAGGGTTGCAGTGAGGAATTTCACCTATGGAAGGATTCCAGGATCATAGAGGCCCAGGAGAGCATAGAGAACCTGCAGGACTTAGCTCGCAGCTTGGGGATGGGGTGGGGCGAGGTGAGGAACCATGAGGGACAAGGGTCATAATTTATAGACCCAGGAGGATGGGAGGGTGTAGCCAATAGAAAGAAAGGGGTAACTGTCGTAGTAGAGGGGTGCTCAGGAGGCGTAACAGACTCCAGGAGCCAGAGAGATGGAGAGGAGGACATATACAGGGTAGGGGAGGAGACGCTACTGGTTAGAGCAGGTAGAGGGAGGAAGCAGCTGAAAGAGAGGGATGCCAGAATTTAGAGATTCAGAAACTAGGAGAAGAGAAGCTTGAGCCCCAGGGCTGGTGAGATTTAGGGTAGGGGGCGGGGCAAGTACTGGGAGGAGCCACTGGTAAGAAGTGAGACTTCTCCCAGGTTTCTTTGGGACCTGACATCTGCTATTCTCATTTCTCTCCCATTAGCCTTCCAATGTGCAGAAACTGTTGACAGCATATTGGGAGTTGAAGACACTCACATGCCAGGTTCTCCCTCCCCTCTGAGGACTCCAGCATGTGTCAAGTTAACATGGAACTAGCCAGTGCACTGGCCTGTGAATCCTCCACTTCTCTGCCCTCCCTGACCATGAAATCTCTGCTTCATCCTACCCACAGCTCCTGCTTTTAAAAACTTGATGCATTAAAGGTCACAGCTGCATGTTTATTGAAACTATATATTAGGTTGTAAAACCCTCCAAATTTGTGTTTATGGATCAAAATTAAAAGTTTTGTAGGCTATTCTAGATTTTTTGCATTTCTCCATCATTTTTTAAAAAAAAAATCAGCTTGCCAATTTCTGCAGAATTCCCTTTAGGCTTTTTTCCTTTCCATTTCCTTCCTTCCTAGTTTCTCTTCCTTCCTTTCTTCTTTGATTCAGAGTTTCACTCTGTAGCCCAGGGTAGCCTTGAACTTGTGCTCTTCTTTCTGCTTCGGCCTCCTGAGTTCTGAGAGCACAAGTAACATCCACTGGCCACACCCAACTCCCTCTGATATTTTCATTGTAAATACTTTTAGTCTGTAGATTAATTTGGAAATAATTGACATTTTAAGAAGAATGAATCTTTCCACAAACATGGCATAATCTCTCCACTTATTCAGCAATCCACACTGAGTAGAAATCATACGTGGAATTTGGAATTCAGATATTTTCTGGTGGAAGGGACAGGAAATACTGTAAGGTGCTTTCATTGTACAGAACGGTTTCCAATCATGAGTGGAAATAACAAAAAATACTGTCTTGTGACCCATGCTGCTAAGTTGTCATGTTCGGTGGCTTGGGATATCAAATGCATTTCAGCTTCTGCCAGTTTCAACTTGTAGTGGGTTATCAGTGTGTAACTTCTGCTGTGACCAGACCTGTGTACTCAGACTGATCTGTATATACTTCACAGAGCTGTGCTCTCCCCTAGAGACCCTGGACCACAGAATCCAAGCCAAGCCCTCGGAGGCAGCTGACTATTCTTGCCAAGTGACACCCAGCCCTCTGCCCGTCAGCTCACCTCAAATGTCCCAATCCTAGCATGTTTTAGAGACAGGAGACTTAGCTCTGCTGCTTATCGGCCGTGTGACTGGAGACAATCCATGTCTCCGCTCTGTGCTTCAGTTTTCATCCCTAAAATGAGAATAACTGTAGTTAACTTTTGGGGGCAATTATGAGGGTAGAAAGGGGAAACACCTAGAAAGAGGACAGCCTGTGTCAGTGAGTATGACTGTGGCTGTTTATTTGCAGAGCGGCTCACTCTTGAGTGGGGCATTCACACTAATCCTTCCTGCCCTGTTAAGGAAGGATTCCACACTTTTCCTCTCTACCAACCTCCTCCAGACTGGTGCTCCAGGGCTCTGTTCCGAAGCTCTGCTGCCCAGTCTCCTCCTCTGCAGCCCAGCCCTTCTTTATCCACTTAGGCTCCAGAGCCTCAGGCTGTTGAGGGAGCCCGACTCCCATAGGCAGCTGCTGCTGGGGACCTCTGGCTGTGCTCAGGCAGAGCTATCCAAGTAAACATGTGCCTTCAAATGCACGCACCTGGGGTCCTCGCAGACCCCCACTTCCTGGTGTGTTAACATCCCGATCCATTTGCTGAGGTCACAAGGCTAGCCCCAGTGGCCCACGCAACCCCACGGGCTGGAGAGGCCACTCCAGCCAGACACTTCTTGAGGTTGTGCTGTACCCAGATCAGCATCTAATCACGTTTCCATCACAACAGTGAGAAACGTGTGACTGGCCCTTAGCAACAGTCTCTCCAGAAAGCTTGCCCTATAGAGAGCTTATTAAGTTAGCTGAGCACACGTGAGGCACAAGCTAAAAACAGCCGCGTGCTGCCTGGGACCTCATGCGGCACAGAGCGGAGCTGGGAAGGACAGGGATAGGGCTTTGCTGGCAAATGGGGACGGGGAAATGAGGAGGTCCTACTGGGCGGGGAGGCCCAGGTTCCTGGGATCACTCAGGGCTAAAGATTCCGGTCTCAGGGGGCTAAAGACCCCCCAACCCAACTCACACTGTCAACCAGCTGCTCTCAGGTCCCCATACTAGGGAGTCCTCCATGACCCCCACAGCTCCTTTGTGTCATTTAGGACCCAAGAAAGAAATCTCCCTGGAACTGCCTGTTGAAGAGAGTTTGCCAGAGGAAGAATTAAAACTTAACACTCACGCTCCCCCCGCCCCCCCACCCCCCCCCCCCCAGCAAGCTCAGGTCCTACCATGTTGCAAACATATTCTTGTCAGATGAGGTTAGCCAGACTGGTAATCCCTGTGCTCAAATGTCTGAGGCAGGATTATTGTGAGTTCGGGGCTAACCTGAGCTACAAAGTGAAACCTTGTCTCAAAAGGGATGGGAAGCTCAGTTGACAGAGTGCTTGCCTAGCATGCACGGAGCCCTGGCTTCAATGCCTAGCACTGCATAAACTAGACAGGGTAGAGAACACCTGGAATCCTGAGCTCAGGAACTCAAAGCAGAAGAATCAGAAGTCAAGGTCAATTCTTGGCTACGTAGTTAGTTGAACGTCAGCCCCGTATACATGAGACCCTAACAGAAAAATAAAGGTTCTGGGGATTGAAAAAAATGGCTTCATGGTTAAGAGCGCCTGCTGCTCTGGCAGGGGATGCAGGAACGTGTCAGCTCACAGCCATCTGCAACTCCAGGCACTCTGACACCCTCTTCTGGTCTCCACTGGCACTGCACATTTGTGCCACAGGTAAGGCATGCGCACATACATAAATTAAATAAAAAGTTTGACTATCTTTGAATGTTCTGTGTAGTGCATTGAACAAACCCTCTCCGTGCCCTCTCTCCTGGAGAAATATAATGGAAGCGTTTGCTCCTCAGACAGGGGGCCTGATGGTGGTTCTGAAGATGGCCAGACTTGAGAGTTTAGCAGCCCTCTCTCTTCCTGCTGCACACACTTGTGCCCACTGCAGCTGGTGAGGACCTACACATTTCATCTGGTGGCAAAGACTTCAGATGCTCTAATGGAAACAGGCAACGCTATTAAGGCTGGTCTTGTGTGCTGTGTATTTGGTGCTGAGTTCTGGGGCCCAAGATCAGGTTGCAGTCGTGACATGGGCATTGTATTGACCAATGCGCTATAAAGAACACTCCCCAATAATCTCTGATTGGGTAATAAAAGGATAGAAGCTATGACTGGGCAGGGGAGAGAGGAAGTCGGGACTTGAGATGGAGTAGGCGATCTCAGGTAGGGACCAAGTGGAGGAGAGAGGAGAGAGAAGGGGGTCTCCATTAGCAGGATAGACCATGAGCATGTGGCCAAAAGAGAAGTCGCTTTGAGGACATACATGGAACAGAACCAGATTCAAAGAGTGAGCAATGGGGCATTTATCTGATTATTGATAACCTAGCAGAGTTAGAATAGCCCAGAATCTGCCCAGCACAGTGCCAACAGCTTGTAAACAAAATGCCAGGTTTCTGTGTCTCTGATTTGGGAGCTAGATGGGATAAAGTGTAGCAGAAACTCCCCATAAAATTATTTCACTACAAATAATGGACTTCTGGACTCGGAGGGGAGGAAGGAGGAATGACCCAGACAGGAAACTGGAGCTGGCTGCACAGACGACTCGGCCTTTATCCTGGACTAGGGCTTGTGAATCCCAGCACCTGCCGGTTTGTCTTTTTCAGCGCCTAGCTGGCTCTATCAAGCTCTAGAGAAGTGGCCAAAAAGAAGGCATTCTAAAAACTGGATTGTGGCCTGCTCCTGGGTGCCCTTGAGCAGCCTCAAATGGCTCTGCTTTTTCTGTCACTGGGAAACCAACTGGATGGTGCCTAAGGGACTCTGGCTTCAGAGACAGACATCAGGAACCCTGTGACCTTTCCTGGCCTCCTGCTTCCTTATGAAGTCCTGATGAAGTCTTGGGGGCCAGGATGCAAAAACAGGCAAACAGACTATGGCAACTTGCTGGGCCTACAATGACTTAGCATTGCAAGACAACCGTGGCCTTTAAGCTCAACTCAGGAGAAGTGAATAATAATCCTTTTCCCTGGAGAGTAAGGCAAGCTTTCTGCATTACATGGCAGCTGACTTAGAAGATGAAGCACAGAGGATTTGTGGCCAACTTCTGTTTCTAAAGAGGCAGGCTGAGAACAGGGAGGTCACTGTGTTTGACCTGAAGTCCTAGCAGGCCATTGGGACAAGAGGAGGTGAGTCGGGAAATTCTAGGGGTGTGGACATTGAGGAATGTCTAGAATTCAGATCTAGACCCCCAGATGAAATGTCCAGGTCTTCACCAGCTCTGGCAGGTGCAAGTGTGTGCAGCAGAATAAAGAGAGGGCTGCTGAGTCTGGTCAACTTCAAAACCACCATGAGGCCTTCATGTCAAGGCGCAAACGCTCAATCAGATTTCACTAGCAGAGCGGGAAGCTCTCTCTCATGCCTGCTCCTGAGAGCCTACATTCCAAGACTAGTGAAGATGGAGATAGCTCTGCTAATCAGAGACAGCACTATCGTTAGGAACAGAGGGGTCTGTGAGTCCCCAGAAATGAGGAGAAAATGTTCTTCTAGGCTGTGACGCACTGTGTTTGGACCACTAAAGAAATCGGTGTCCATATTACAGATTGAGCCAGTCTCCACAGTTCACAGCCGCTCGGCGGCTAGTGTGACCTGCCTCGCTCCCATCTTCCCCACTGAAAATTATTCTTTCATGGGCTTATTTGAGACACGTTTATTGAACAGTCTCCGTGTGCTGGGCAATGGACCAGGCATAAAAGAAGACATGGATGATGCCCTTGAGAAATTCAGGCTCTGATTTAAAAAAAAAAAAAATGTTCTAAAGGCATTAGTTATGCCAGACAGGACAACATACAGTGGTGAACTACCTTGTCTACAGTGACTTTGTGTTGCAGGACTATCTTGGCCAACTTCACCAGAAGCTATCCTTAACCCTAAACTCTGGCAAGGTGAATTCAGACCCTTTTCCCTGGAGGACACAAAAGGTGAGCTTCTTCCTAGAAGATCTGAAAAGAAACAGATGAGATGTGTTTTCCCCGGGGAAGAAACGCAGATGGTGTATTAATGAATTCTTTACCAAGCACATACTCAGCTGTTGCTGCCAAACATACATCTGTTTTGAAAGGCAGCCCAATGCAAGTGGTCCTTTCACAGGCAGCCAAAGGCAAATCGGGATAAGTCCTAAGCCAGACACTTAGTACATTAACATTTTCACCTGCCCTAAAGTGAGAGCCCCAACTGTGTAGGCCATACAAGCATCAGACATCACTTGGTGACTTCATTTTGCATACAAGCCACTCAGAAGCCAAGTTCTGCTCCCACGTGTGGAGCTACCTGAGCCCATGTTGGTCGCTTTTCAATGTCCCAATGACCCAGGTCACTCTCTGGTCCCAGGGTGTCAGGAGCCATAATGGGACAAGCTAATAATTAGCAGGTGATCATCCTGAAATGCTTGCCTTGGAATATTATATAATCTGCGACAAGTGAGCCCTTATTCAGCAAGGCTGTGAGGGACTTATTTTAGGAAAGATTTTTGCCATTAATATGCTTTTCCTTTTTTTATTATTATTAAACATATGTAACTATCACTAAGCAATAGCACTCCCCTTTGTAGCAGATCTCTGCGGATCCACGAAGATGTACTGTCTTGTAGTGATGCTATATAGACAAATAGATGACTTCTTAAGTCTTAATGATGATCCTATAAGAATTCCTAAAATTATATCAATGATTATTAAGCTCTTTTTATAACAGGACTGCTATTAGGTCCCTTTCTGATAGTCAAAACTGCAGTGAGAACTCTGCCAGTCTCCCAAGTGTCATCAGTTAATTGCTCTTAGATAGTAACCAGACTTTCTCCTACTCAGAGCACATTCCAAGAGATTGTAAAACAATTAACCAAAGGTCACTAATAGGGAACTCACAATTTATTATAGGTGCTAGCACAGAAGATAAACTATTGCTTGGGTTTATCTATACAAAACTTCACTACTTTCTTAGTTATGGTTTTAAACCTTCAGTGAACCTGTGGCACTAGACAGGTGATGGATGTTTAGTCAGATAATTACTCCTAATGGATATGCATGTAAACATTCTCTGTTGTAAACTTCTATTTCAATTTATGATTTGATTTTTGGTGTGAACTTGTGATGAACTTTGTAACATGTGATCATGTATTCTGAAAGATGCGTAAGTACTGAAGACAAAGACAAAGAGAGTAGTAGTTGTTGTTGTCTTTTGTCCCTTCCTTCCTTTTCCCCTGCCTAGAATTCTTTCCCTTAGAACTTTTCCCTTTTTAGAATTTTTTCCTTTTCCCCACTCAGGACCTTTCCACTTTTCCCCTTAGATAGCTTTCACAGGAAACTTTTTACACTTAATAATAAACTCTGTAATAACTTCTCTAAGTGTTTTTTCTTCCTGCGACCTCTGGCTAGCAGGCACAAGTTAGGGCAGTCCCTGCTGAGCGAGTACTTAATTCTTTGCTGTTTGGGGGCTGAGGTACTAAGTGCCAGAAACTGCAGTTTCTGGCCACAGGATCACAGAAGGCAGGTCAGCTACAGTAGCATAGTAATGTAGATAAGTAAACTTTTATTACAAAGCAACCCTAAATATGCCTAAATATCTCATATCTCGTAAGACCAAGTCTTACCCCCCCAACCGATGCTCTTCCCCCTCCACTGCCTCAAGAAGAACCAACAAGAAGAAGACACCTCCCCCACCAAGCTGTGGCAGGCCCCCAGCACCAGGGGATAAGAGATCATATCTAGTTACATATATTCCAGACCACAGAATAGCCATGCATGCCAGCAACTCTGTCCCTTAACTCTCCTGTCCAGATGTCCTAATTCTCCAAATAAGCACAGATTGCCTCAGTTCCATGTACAAGCGAGGATAAGAGAGCCAAAAAGAAGGCCAGAAGCTCCCAGCCTGGCATCCAAACTCGTGATGCCCACTGCAGGGCAAAGGAACTTCATAAGGTGTCCTCTGTGAGGCTTAAAACAAATGAAACACCTCCTAAAACTAAAGATGAAGCCGGGCGGTGGTGGCGCACGCCTTTAATCCCAGCACTTGGGAGGCAGAGGCAGGTGGATTTCTGAGTTCGAGGCCAGCCTGGTCTACAGAGTGAGTTCCAGGACAGGCAGGGCTACACAGAGAAACCCTGCCTCAAAAACAAACAAACAAACCAAAACCTAAAGGTCCAATTAAACTAGAAATTCTTCCTTCTGATAATTTGGTCTGAGAACTGCAGCTTCAGCATCTATAGAAATTGGTTCTCAGACCTGCACAGACCAGTGGAATCAGGGGTCCTCTTGGGTCAGAGCCTCCAGGTAAAACCCACACCCTCCGAAGGATTGTCGGGCAGCACTCAACAGTTAAAACAAATGGAAAAAGCAAGTGAACCTAAAGCAAGAAGCAGAAGAAACAGTTCAGTTTGACTTCCTGTCTCCTAAGTGTGTTTGCCAGAGGCCATTGCCTTAGGCATTTATTTAGACCACATTTGAGAATGTGAGATAAGAGTTACATTTATTTGCCAGGGTTGCCATCATAAATGCTGCAGTATTGGTGCTGAGACAACAAGAATCTCTCTTCAGGCAGCTGGGAAGCCGCAAATCCAAGATAAGGCGTCAGCAAGACACCCTCCCCAGACTCTGTGACTTTCAGATGGCCATATATAATTATATATATATATATATATAATATTGTAATTGTATACTATATAATAATTATATATTATAATGAAATATATTATGTAATGTGTAATTTATAGTAAAATGTTTATAATACATAATAATTATATATACTATACATATATACATATATATATATACATATATATATAAATACACACACACAGGCACTAGTTTTCCTTTTTTACAACACTAATTAGATTGTCTAAAATAAACTCTATAAATTAAATATAAAACAGCTTTGTTTCAACTTCATCATCTCTCTAAAGATGCTATCTCTAAAATATTCTCAGTACTTGAAGATAGCTTCAGAACATGAATTTTGGGGACCATGGCAAGAATTTTGTCACGTGAACCTCTTTGTCATGGTTCTATAAGCCCTGTTCTGGGCACGTGGCTCCAAGGGAGACTGATTCACCGTCTTCCCTCATCACCACACGTGCTCGCTCTCCAGGAGGCAGATGCTTCTGTAGGCCCAATGCACTCTGGGAAGAACAGCCACTGGCAGAGCAGGAAGTGAAGGAGAGAAAAGAAGAAAGGTAGGAGAATAAAGAGAAGAGAGAAAGAAAGATGAAGCTGAGGGTAACACTGGGAACTCAGCAGGAACAGAGGCAGCTGAGGGAGGCTACCCGGAAAGCCAAATGGGGTGTGGGTCTGAACCAAACAGAACTCTTCCCTTGAAAGCTTCTTGGCTCAACTGCTTCCATTCTTGGCATCTTTGTTCATTCATTCATTCATTCATTCATTCATTTGTTCATTTATTTCACAAACTGAGTATCAATCCTCAGGTCCTACCGCAGGAATTATTTCCTTGTGAGTAAACTGGAAATAGTAAACCCAATACACAAGCTGTTAGGAAAGCTCTAGAGGAGCCCCCAGAATACAGCCTGACAGATAGACAGAGACGGGGGGGGGGGGGAGCTGGCCTCACTGGAAACATGGGAACAGATCGCAGATAGACAGAGATGATGGGGGAGGGGGGAGGTGGCCTCACTGGAAACACGGGAACATGGTCTGTGCTTGTTCACAGAATTCTGTCTCTAGCTCCACAAAATAAGGCTGCTACCTAGTTCATATCTGAGGGAGAATTCAAGGAGGGTGAGGGAGCCTGGGAGAGAGAAGAGAGAGAGGCAAGAATGTCACACTGAATAGTCAGCCCATGACTGCTGTCACTGGAGTGGCCCAGTTTCTGTGGAGGCCCCAGAACATGGTGTCCTCCTCATCAGATTTGACCCACATCATTCTTGTCTATCTCATCTGGGCTGCAGGAGACAAGAGACTTGAGGTCAGCTGGGGAGCTGCCTGAGAAGCACCTTCTCCACACACTGCACCTCCATCCTCTTTGTACTCTCTGTTTCTCATGCCAGGGCCTCCTCATTGCCCATAGGCTGCTCTCTCACGCCCTCTCTGGACCATTACAAGGTTCATCTCCTTCCTTGTTATTCCCAGGGGTCCCAGTCTGTGGACTTAGCTCATGAATGGCTCCTCAGTGAGGTGCGACTCTCTCCTGAGGGTACTTCTCCAGCCTGTGCATTAAGCCAAAAGCAGCAACTACAGAAAGTTGGTGCTGGCTGGAATCTTTACAGAACAGCCAGCATGGCCACTCACCTCCAACAGAAAATCTGGAGTGTCACAAAAACTAAAAAAAAAAAAAAAATAACAAACAAACAAGAATGAGTAGAGTGCATATTCAGAGTGTCTCCCTGTGACTGTCTGAACTCCAGTCTCCCGAGGAGCCAAGGCTGTTTGGGCTGACCTACATTTTTGACTTGGTGGAGACCAGCACAGAAATTCTCCCTTCTGTCTCAGTGACTTCTCAGAGCCTTCAGACTTTGCCAGGCAGATGCCATTATCACCTCTAATTAGAAAAGAACTAATTTCCTGACACATGGAACATTCCCAAGATGCCACCCACATGGCTGGGACCTTTAGAGCAAAATGCTGGAAGTTCACACACAAGACACTAGACCAGCCCCTACCCTGCCAGCATCTCTTTCCACACCCTTCCTTTGGACGATAAATGAAACAAAACATGAGTTGTTTCTTGGGGCTGCAGGAACTGGGTCACTTCAGTGACAGGAGTCACTGACCCTTCAGTGTGACACATTAGCCTCTCTTCTCTCTCCTACCTCCCCCCCCCCCGCATCAAACAGTGTTTGCTAGGGAAAGTTCTTCACAGTGCTGCTAATATGCTTCTCATAGGCTGTGTAGACATTAAGAACTTAGTTTTTAGATCTTTGTTTTGTTGTTGCTGCTGATGCTGTGGTTCTGGGGCTTGAAACAAGGGCCTTGACAGTGTCGTGCAAGCCAGGCAATGAAAACTCTTCCTTCTGACATCTTGTGTTAACTTTCACACACTCCACCACCACAACAACAACAACTTCTTCTTCTTCTTCTTCTTCTTCTTCTTCTTCTTCTTCTTCTTCTTCTTCTTCTTCTTCTTCTTCTTCTTCTTCTTCTTCTTCTTCTTCTTCTTCCCCCCCTCCTCTTCCTCCTCCTTCTCTCCATTCTCCTCTTCCCCCTCCTTCTCTTCTTCCCCCTCCTCCTCCTCCTCTTCCTCCTCCTCCTCCTCCCCTCCTCCTCTTGTAGGCCTTTGAAGAACATTTAAGATCTGAACCTTCAGCAATGCTTCCTCTTGAGAAGTGACAGAGGACTTTGGAATCCCAGGTTAGAGAGGAATTGAGTAAGAGGAGTGTTTAATTTGGGTGTCAAGGGACATTTTATGTGGTCTGTAATTTACTTTAATACATACTTCCATCATCACTAGGTGTCCTGAGGACTGGCCTCAGAAGATCTCTCATTACTCTTAGACATTCTTATCTAGCGAGTGTGCAAAGCTGGGAACTGTGTGGCATTGTGAACATGTTCTGGAAGTGTGGGAGTGAGGAGAATCTGTTAGTGAGAGAGAATCGAGGTTTGGAATCCACAAAGCCAGACGCAAGTCTACAAGAAATGCGCTGAGTTCTTATAGTCCATATCTAAAAAGAAACTTGGTAGTAAGTTCAAGCAGAGTCATAGAACTAAAAGAAAATGGCATTTTAGTCCAGCCAGGTTCAAGGGTAAGTTAATTTTGCTTCTCCCTTTCTCCATAAAAATCATGGCAAGGCCGCTGCTACATGAAGAGGAAGATGAAGAACGGAAGCAGAAAAGAAAGGGAAATAAAGAATTGACGGAACTGGTGATGTGACAGTTCTGGTTAGCTGCGCATTTCTTGGTAACCCTGGATGAGGGCCCTGAAGCTAATAAGCTTCAGGATTCACACAATTTATATCCAAGCTTAGCAGGAAGTGACTAGAGTGGCCATTGAAACCCATCAGAAAGAAGTCAACCACCTAATGACAGCTGTGATTGCTACCTTCTCAATGACAGCTTTCTCGTGAGAAGGGCAGGTCAGCACAGTCAGGTCTTAGGCTGATAAATAACACAACGCCATGGCCAAAGATAGCACTGTCACACCGTGCTCACTAATTCATACAATTTGGTAGCTGGGACCTGAAAAGAGGGTACCACTTAGCATCAGGTGAATTTTATCTTTGGTTCTGGCATGGTCTCCACCCACGGAAATGATGTACACCCATGGAAACAAAGAATTTGTTCCTCTCCAAGGACTTAAGGGAGCACAAAGACTTGGTCTGCCCTCAGTTTCTGGAACCATCTTTGGAAGGAATCGTCCTGTGCCGTGAGGGATGTGACTGTTTTCCATCTCCTGAGTTTACTACTCCAAAAGGACATTTCCCCCTGCCTTTCATTCTCTTCCTTATGTTCCAAGTTATTTTATAGGTATAGAATTGAAACTCTACAAAAAAAATATCAAATTAATAGCAATGCATTTCAGGGAGTTGGGAAGGTGGCTGGAAGCATGCACAGATAACGAAGAAGTGGGGTTTTGGCGGTTCTCTTGGCCCTGTTCTGTGGTAACAGGACCAAGGACAGTAAATGAGAGGCAAAAGACTCATGTGACAAATCCCAGGGTGCAGATCTGAGTTTATTGCCCAACCCATAAGCTTATATACAGTCTTTGAGCCAGCCCTAAGCCCCTAAATCCTTGGCCAATTGTGTCTTGTCACACCGTCACTGTGCTCCAATGAAAGCTCTGCTTGATAACTAACTCAGAACGAGCGGGGAGGGTATCTCACCGGTGAGGACTTCCATGAAGACCAGATGCAGCCACCTCCTTGGCCTTGGTTTCTTTTTGCTGTCTCACTGGTGTTCCGGGCGCGGTAAGTTTGACTTCCACATCCTCCCACCTCTGTCCGTTGCGGTTCTGGAGCCAAAGTTGCCTCAAGAATCCTCAACCTGACAAACAACTCCTTCATCCTTTTAAATTTTTTATTTTACTATTGTGTATGTTTACATGTTCATGTGTGAGTGCTTATGTGTGTGGGTACACATACACATATATTCCGGTGCACACGTGTGTGTGTGTGTGTGTGTGTGTGTGTGTGTGTGTGTGTGTGTGTGGAGGTCAGAAGCCAGCCTTGGGTGTCGGTCTTCATACACTCTCACCTTTTTTTGTTTCTTTGTTTTAAAACAGTGTCTCGAGGCCTGGACCTTGCCTAGTAGTAAGAATGACTATTCCCCAAACCCTAGAAACAACCCTGACTCTGCTCCCTAATACTGAGTACCAGTGTGGATCACATTGGTTCTGGGAACTGAACTCAAGAATTTTACCAACTAAACTATCTTTCAGGGCTGTGTGCATACATGTTCATGTGTATATGTGAACATGTCTGTCAGTGTATACACATGCATGCACACATGAAGGCCAAAACTAGATATCAGATGTTACTCCTTGATTGTTTCCGATGCTCCCTCACTGAGTCTGGAGCTGATTCAGCTAGGCCGGCTGGCCAGCGAGCCTTGTCTCTGCCCAGAGCTGGGCTTGTAGGTTTGAGCTGCCGTCCTCCTTGCACCGGTGCTGAAGACCTGAACTCAGGTCCTCCTGCCTGCTCAGCAGGCATTTTCCATCTCCCCAGCCTCCCCTTTCTATTTTGAAATGTCCACTAATTTCACTTTCAAGTAGGCTTTTAAAAACTGTTGTAAAAGAAAGCACACACACACACACAAACTTACACACACACATACATGCATATACACAAACACACACTATTAAAAAGTCCCCATCTTCTCTGTACAGGGCACTTGGGCCCAGTTTTAGCTGGTAGTGAATGGTAACCCAAATTATAGCTAACACCGGCATACCTGTGATTCCCACCTCCTAAATCACACGGGGCTTCTTAAAATATAAACCCCAGGGTCTCCCAACATCATCTGAGTCAGACTCTCAGGAGAGAGGCTCTAGAACTAGGTTTTTTAGTCAGATGCCAGGCACTTCTTTTTTTTCTAGAACCTCAGGGATCTAACCCTGTATCTGAGTGAGGCAAAAGAAAATGTCAAGTGTCCTGGACCAGGAGTGTCCATCCATGGCTGCATCCTAGGATTCCCTGTTCCTCAGCCCCCATCCTGGACCAGGAGTGTCCATCCATGGCTGCATCCTAGGATTCCCTGTTCCTCAGCCCCGGGCCTTCTTATTCTTTTCTCAGGAGACTCTTTTGTTGTTGTTGTTTGCTTGGTTGGGTTTTTTGGTCTTGTTTGTTTTTGTTTCTTTGAAACAAGGTCTCACTATGTCGCTCTGGCTGCTAGAACTATGTAGACCAGGCTGGCTTCCAACTCACTAGAGATTCACATGCCTCTGCCTCAAAGCACTGGGATTAAAGGCCTCTGTGACTTCAAGCAGCTCAGGAGATGTTCACACACACACACACACACACACACACACACACACACCTGCTGATGTGTTACTTCTTGGAGAATCTGTCAGGCGAGTGCAGGAGAGACATTGGAATCCACACGGTGGCTGCACAGCCAGCCTGCTGGATACCAGAGATCTAACAACACGGTGTGTCCCTGAACTCCAAGCTCTGAGGAATCCACCTTTGAGCTTTCTGTGGCCAAGACTCATTCAGGGCTTGACGACTGTTCAGCAGCTAAGTGACATCTCTGGCACCTTGTAGAGCACTATTGTCTGCCTTCTAGAAGCTCAGCTCTTTGTCTTTTTATTAAGCCTATGTCTTAGGGCAAGTCGTTTCCCTATGTGCAGCATAGGGAAACAAAGCTATAAAAGCGTTCGCATTTGAAGATGAATAACTCCCTTTATCTTACCTGCAGGGCATGGGAAAGAGAGGCTCTGGACACCTTAGTAACACTGCAGCTGCTGGGGCTGAGGCTGGGACAGAACTCCTATTAGGTCTCAGACACTTGGGACCTAACAGTTAAATAGGCTGAGGTGCCTATTTAACATATGGAAGCAGACTCCGGTCAGCTCTTCCACATCCCCCAGTACCTGTGGCTCCTCCCAGACCTCCCAGCATCCCTCAGTACCTGTGGCTCCTCCCAGACCTCCCAGCATCCTTCAGTACCTGTGGTTCCTCCCAGTACTTCTCACCTTACTCCCTCTCCCTCCCAGGGGCTAGGTTTCAGGATTCCTATATAATTCAGCCATTTTGGCTACACCTGTCTCTTGGCCTCTTGGCCTCTTGGCCTCTTGGCCTCTTGGCCTCTTGGCCTCTTGGCCTCTTGGCCTCTTGGCCTGAGCCACTGTGGTTGGCCCTCTCCCTCCCGCTGTCTCCTCTCATAGTCTGGTTTAGTGGGTCAGCCACGTTCAGCCTAGACTTTTCCCTCTGTCTGCCCTTACATCTACACTAAAAATCGTCCCCATACTTTAGTCACGCCCTCCTCCTCTTGTCTCTCTTTTTCACTCAGCTATTCACGTGCTTGCCTGACGTGCCTAGGATCGTGGAGTTTCATACCCAGCACCTCGGAAACACTAATTCCAAAGGTCTTGAGGGGCACACTGGAAATCTGCATTTCAAGAATTCTCCATTAACCGCTGAAGGTGGTTCAAGGTGACTTCACTTGAATAATCATGACACTGACATTAACTCTGCTCTTGTAGATCTCACCGTGAGTCTGGCGTTCACAATAATGCTTGGAATGGTACTTAACACATCGTAGACACGTTGGGATCCCGTCCTGGGCTGTTTTTATGAATGTAGCACGAGGCAGACTGATGTGCAGTCCCAGCACCTCCCCTCCCCCACACCCACTCCTGCCCGGGTCGCTCAGAACAACTCGGGGTTGAGGTGCGAGAGGGGGTGTAGGGGGAGATGTGAGGTAAGGGCCTTGACCAAACCTGGGCTGTAGCTTCCTGAACCTCTGCCAGAGCTTCTGACATCTGTCAAGGGACCACCATGACTACATAGCTCTAGCACTTTACCACAGGATGGCTCTGGGAGAGGTAGCCTCAGAAGCTGGGTACGACGCTCATCCTAAAATCTCATCTCGATAGCATAGATCCCTTCAAAAGATTGAAAACTAAGTGCCAGTTGTCCCCTCCCAAACACTGATAGAAGAGAGGGGCTCTGGTTCCCACATCCAGTGGGCGCGGGGGAGGCGGTTAGGCAGCAAGCCGCTGTCCACCAGCCTACCCACCCGCTCTTCTCATATTCCCTGTACCATTTAATTACCACAGCAGACTTGGGCTGTCGCCATAAGGTCAGGCGTGGAAAATTTAAATCTCAAAGAGGATACACGGACCATAAGGTTGTGGAGATAGAAACCAGCAGCCAGATCCAGCCTCAAGCCACCGTCTTGCTAAGAATCATGGATGTACCTTACAAGCTGCCTTCCCACCTCAGCTATTCACCTTACTCTTGTTCCCCACCCCCATTAACAGACTCTGCCAGATGGTGCCACACCCAGAGTATGACGCCATGTGCTACGCCTGTCATTTGACTGGCACTTCTATCCACGGCTCTCATTCTTTGACCTTTGGACTCAAAACTCATTAAATGACACTGGCAACTTGCATCCCTCTGTCCCCAGCTTGCAGACAGTGAACCCTGGGTTCTTTTCATCTCTATGAGCATGTGATCCAGTTGCTTATCCTGTTTGTACTAGAACAGCAGCTTGAAGCGGGGGCTTGGGAATAGATGAAACCAATCCTATAAAAAACTTCCAATGTGGGGCTGGGAGATGGCGCAGTGGTTAGGAGCACTGACTGCTCTTCCAGAGGTCCTGAGTTCAATTCTCAGCAACCACACGGTGGCTCACAACCATCTGTAATGGGATCCGATACTTTCTTCTGGTGTGTCTGAAGACAGTGACGGTGTACTCATATACATACAATAAATAAATAAATATTAAAAAAGAAAATAAAAGGCTTCCAATGGAGCCTGGCACACAGGAAGCCCATATAGGGCTACCACTCAGTGTTGTTGCTGGCCTTTTTAGTTCTGGTCTACTTTCTGCAGCTTGATGTGTTTTCCCTCCTTCCTGCACCTGCCTGGGCCATCCTTTCAGCCACTCACCCTTCTAACTGCCTTCTCATCCCCAATCAATGGTCTATCCTAGGCATGTTGCCCTCAGGTGTGCCTGAACTGGTTTCATCTCCTACTCTGAGACTCTCTGTGCTTTAACATTAAAATCAGGTGTGAGAGAAGCATTTCAAACATTTTAAAAATTAAATGTGAAGAAACATGCCAAGAAGCCCAACCGATCTATTCTGTTCTTCTGTGCTTTCAGCCCTTTCCCCTCAGAGATGGAGGCATGTCCTTCCAGAAGAGGACACTTAACCAAGTGACCCCTGTAGTGGGGACTGGTTGGTAGACAGAGAGGGCTGGGAAACTATCCTCACATCAGTCTGGCTTGTGACTGGGTATCTCACCCAGAGGCAGGAGCAATGCTGTGCCGGGGACAGCACTGTGTAAAGCAAGTCAACAGTGCCATCTGTTGATCATGCAGAATGCCTGGGCTCCCAAGCAAAATTCCATTAGACACTTGGCTGTTTTACTAGTCATTTACTGGTTGGTGCTGAAAACTCAGAAAAGCCAGTGTCGTCTGGGATATTGCAAAGTGTGCCAGGTCTACACAACCAGTCAGCCGAGTCGATATCACTTTTAACTGCCAGTTTCTCAGTGATTCTTAGATAGCCAGATGATTTTATGCAGCCTGAGTGTCCCTTTTGCAGTACTTGGGGCTGGGACTAGCTGGATGGCCGTGTGGTGGTCATAAGTGAACACTGCTCTTGCAGAGGACCCAAATTCAGTTCCCAGAACTCAGACCAGGCAGCTCACAACCACCTGAAACTTCAGCTCCGGGAGAATTCGATGCCTCTGTCTTCCATGCCTACAGACTGCACATCGTTTAAAATAAAATCTAATCTTTAAAGAACTAACCAAGACTAAAAGCGTTGCAGATTTTAACTTTTCAGACTCGTCCATATCTGCATAAATAATGAGATGTCTCTGAGGTAGGATATAAATCTAGATACAAAATTCATTTATGTTTTATATGTTTTCCACAAAACCTGAGTAATTTTTTTTACGATTTTGTGCACAAAAACAAAATTTCATGGTCTAAGGTTTTCCACTTGTGTCATAGAGATACTCAAAAGGTTGGAGATTTGAAGTATTTGCTATTTTGGGCTTTCTGGTTGGGGCTTCAGCTCCTCATGGGCCTCCCCAGTATGAGTGTATATGATGGGCAGCCCATGTCCACAAGATGGACCCAGGCTTCCCAGGTTCTTTCACTCTGAGTAATGGTGAGACAGAATCTGAGATTATCATCCCAAAGGACCAAGTGTAACCTGTGAACAACCGTGAACTCTGAGTAACTCCTCAACATAGCTATGAACCATGCCAGAAGATCACAGCCTGGCAGCATGTTGCAGCCCGAGCTGCCCCACGTTTGGGCACCAAAATGTTGCAGACCACTCTATCAGTGTTGGACCCACACTGCCAAAAGCCTTGGGGGCTAAATTGTCAGAGCCCGCACTGCCCCAGGCTGTTCCGGTCCATGGGTCGGGGTTCAGCAAGAGAGAGAGTGAGGGTGGACTCGAGGAATGAAGACCAGACAGAGTGTGATTCAATCCCGTTTATTCTTCAGTCTCTCTTCTTCTCTTTTTCCAAGTCCCTAGTTCCTAGTACCAAGTCTCAGGTCCTAATTCCTAGTTCCTCTGTAATAAATCTCAAGTCCTAATCTCTGTTCCAAGTTGCTAGTCTCTTTCCAAGTTCTCTTCCAAGTGCCTGTCTTGAGTACAAGTGTCTAATCCAAGTGTCTAATACCTAGTTCTCTTTCCAAGTCTCGAGTCTCAAGTGCCTACTCCCAGGTACAAGTGTCTAATAATTTCTTCTGTCTGCCTCTCGCCTTTTATATGTCTCACTTCTAAGCCACGCCTTTAAGTCATGCCCTTATGTCTTATCTCTAAATCACACCTTTGAGTCACACCCTTAAGTCTGGCCCTAAATCACACCTTTAAGTCTCACACACCCAAGGGAAGATCCTGGGTATGTAAAACAAGATGTTATCAGAGTGTGCTCAGCTGGTGCAGGCTATTGTAAACAAGTCTCTTGTCAGGGTATATGGCTCAAGATGGCTGCAAGGATGATAGCCGCCTTCTGTCAGCTCCCCACAGCAGCAGCCAGATTGTCACACAGAAGCTGATCGAATACCATACTCTGCAAACAGACAGCAAAACTTTCTAGTAGAAGTGTCTATTTTTTTTATAATTTTTACTTTTTTTTTTTAATCACTTGAAATTTTTATCTTAGCCATTCTGACTGGTGTGAGGTGGTATCTCAGGGGCTTTTTTTTTTTTTTTAATTTATTTATTATAAGTAAGTACACTGTTGCTGTCTTCAGACACCCCATAAGAGGGCATCAGATCTCATTGCGGATGGTTGTGAGCCACCATGTGGTTGCTGGGATTTGAACTCATGACCTCCAGAAGAACAGTCAGTGTTCTTAACTACTGAGCCATCTCACCAGCCCAAGAGAGACCTTGCATTGGCCAGGAATCGAACCCAGGTCTCCCGCGTGGGAGGCGAGAATTTTACCACTGAACCACCAATGCCTCCTGTACGGGAGGAGTGTCTATTTTTGACACTGTCTTCTACAAGTGTGTTGGGCCTCAATTGTAGCTGTCCTGGGATGTATATGACTCATGGGCCATGGGATGGACACACTTGTAGTGAGAAACATTAGAAAAAGCAGCAGCCACCTGGCTGCTGGCTTTAAGTTCCGGAACTAATGAGGGCATTGGCTGGCCTCTTGAGTAGCTGAAACTGCAGGCAAGAGTCACATCCTATTCTGTGTTATATCATTTTTTGTACAAAGCATAGAATGTTCTTCATAGGGGCTGGGAAGATTATTCAGTGAGAAAGGGTGCTTGTGTGAAAGCAAGAAGAGCTGGGTTCAAATATGTGGCTTTCTTTGTGTGGCAGCAACCCAAGCACTGGGTGGGAGGGGGAGCGGAGGGGAGCAAGTCAGACAATTGGGAGACAGGAGGTTTCTGGCCTAACATCCAGCCAAAATGTAGCATTTCACATTCAGGGAGAGACCCTGTTGACAATGAAACAACAACAATAACAAATAAGGGAAGATGCCAGACATCTTCCTGTGAGCTCTGTATGCCCATACGTGGGCGTGCACCTTGTGTGAAAATGTTTCTTTAAAAATATTATTCACAAAATTTACTAGTTCAGTAATCTTTCAGTACTCTCCAAAAGAGATATACAGGCAGTGTCAGAGAGCCAGATCAACTATTTTATAGTCAGTTATCGGGAGAGTGAGGCAAGAAGTGAAGTCTGGGCTCTGGGGAGGAGAAAGGAAAAGCAGATTCTGATAAATGTCTGTGCTGCGAGGAGCTGGAAGGCAACAAACCGCCCAAGGAATCCACCAGCACTGCCAGGGATTGTACCACTGCCCGCAGTCTGGGGCAGCTGCCCCAAGACCCCATCACACCTCCAGAAAAAATGAGATGCCGAGAAGCCAGAGTCCAGGGATGCCGTGAAAAAGATGAGAAGCCAGGGGAAAAGATCATTCAGACCCAGGGAAGGTGCCACCCACGACAGACAGTGTACTTGGCTCAGACCTTTTACAGGCCATTGCCGGCTGACTGGGAGGCAGCTGGCTTCAGAAGGGATGAGAGAGCACTGACTGCTCTGTTCCGCTTTCCCAGCCGACCCTTCCCCAGTGGCCCAGCCCAGCCGCTGGCGGCCTTCCAATTAATCTGAAATCTGCTTCCTCTGAGAATTCCCTTCAAAAAGCAATTTGCATTTTATTAATGAATTCATAGAGACCAAAAAGCCTTCCAGAAATTAGCAGTCTGTGCAGGCAGCTGGAGGATGGGAGGCCAGGCTGGTCCTGAGGAGAGAAAGCTGAAGTGACTGGAAATGGACGTTACAAATAGTGTTCATAGATGGACAGCCTGCTCCAGGGAACAAAACAGGGTAAATAAGTTTCCTTTCAGCACAAAATGCATAATGATACTCAGAGAAAAGACTGGATGGCAGCGTTTTAAGTGGCTGAGCAATGGGCTAACCTGGCACCACCTCTCTGATCTTCTTTCCTTTCCTTCTTCAATGCTGTAGCTCAAAAGGTTATTTTCTTAAATTAAGCTTATTAACCCATTTTGGCTTTTAAAGAATCATCTTTCATATATATTACATGATAAAGCATCTTGAAAACAATTGGAAAAATGAGAGCTTTTTAAGAAAAATCTTAGCACAATGCAAATTCAATCAAATTGACGTGGTAAAGCTGAAACTTTCTCAAATAGTGTATTAAAATTACCTCGATGGGAGGGCACAAAGTCCCACCCCCTAACTGGCGAGCTGCTGGTAACTGATCAGATGCTGGGAGAGTTGGCCTCGCTCCAGGGGATTGCCACCGGCTCATGACTACTTGAGTAGCACAAATTTGAATTAGTGTTTCTTGTTGGTTGGCATGATTTTAAAGAGGCACTGAGCTGGGTGGGTAGGGGGAGGTGGGAGAAATGGAGAGAAGTGAGTGAGTGAGGGTGACCAAAATACATTGTCTGACATTCTGATATACCTAATAAAGTATTATTTAAAAATATTTAAACGACCACAACTCAACCGTTAATGAGTTCCACACTACTTAGTCGCTCATTTAAAAACTGCGTGTCTCTTAAGGATTCTGGTCCTCGTCACATACAGATGGGCTCATCTGATTATGATCAAACTTAGAACGTTTTTACTTCAATTCAGTAGAAATGTACTTTAGTTTTTAGCTTCTTTCGTGAGCTAGTGATATGAACTACAATGTCGACTCTTGCAGCAGCAGCAGCAGCAGCAGCAGCAGCAGCAGCAGCAGCAGCAGCAGCCCTGGCAGTGCTGGCAGGAACCAGCCACAGCTGGAAGCAGGAACAGCTGGACCCCACAGTGCACTGCTGCTATGAGCCTCAGGAGATGAGGACGTTAAGTGCATTTTCTGTTTCCATTTTTCATGTATGTTTGGTATGTATATATGTATGTATACAAGCTTTAGCATGTGCATGAGTACATATGTATGTGGGGGTCTGTGCACATGCACATGCTTGCAGGTATATGTCAGGAATAATCTTCAATTGTTCTTGTACCTTATTCATCGATGGACTCTTAATTAAGGATATGGCCAGTTTTGCTAATGAGTTTGCTTTGGGGATAACCCTGTCTCTACCTTCTGAGGCTAGGATTATAGCCAGGCTATTGTGCCCATCCAGTTTCTGGAACTCCGGTCTTGTGTTTACATAGTACATGTACTGGCCAGTCTTCAGAAAGAAAAGAGCCTCAGTTAAGAAAATACCTCTATAAAATCCAGCTGTAGGGCATTTTCTTAATTAGTTATTAATGGGGGAGGGCTTCACTCATTGTGAGTGGTGCCAACCCTGGGCAGGTGGTCCTGATTTCTGTAAGAAAGCAGGCTGAGCAAGCCATGAGAAACAAGCCAGTAAGCAGCACTTCTCCATGGCCTCTGCATCAACTCCTGCCTCCAGGTTCCTGCCTCCTTTGAGGTCCTGTCCTGACTTCCCTCAGTGGTGAACAACAATGTGGATGTATAAGCTAAATAAGCCCTTTCCTCCCAGTTTGGTTAAAAACAAAACAAAACAAAAAAGAAAAACATACTTTATTTAGGATTTGTTTGTTTAGTTTTTATATTTATTTGTTTTATTTATATGAGTACAGTGTTGACATCTTCAGACACCAGAAGAGGGCTTCCAATCCCACTACAGATGGTTGTGAGCCACCAAGTGTTTTTTGGGAATCAAACTTAAGACCTGTGGAAAAACAGTCAGCGCTCTTAATGGATGAGCCATCTCTTCAGCCCCCCCCCCCAACTTGTTTTTTAGTCATGGTGTTTTGTCACAGCAATAAAAACCCTGACTAAGGTAATATATAAACACTTTAATCATTGACCCATCTCCTAAGCCACAGTTAAATGTATTTTTACAGATATCTTCAACTTATCATATATTTGTTTTATATAACTTCTTTGTAAGTCAAAGAGTAATAATATTTTTTGCTGTGTTCCTATAAAGCATATGTTATTGTTTTGCATACTCATACTTTACTTATGAATGGACTTCAAGAGCTATTCATGCTGCCATCTCATGGTACTCTAGCTGGGTATAATAGCAGCTGCAAAACACCCTAATGCTGCACCCACTCTATCCTAGCTGGGCATAACAGCAGCTGCAAAACACCCTATGCTGCACCCACTCTATCCTACCTCTCTGTGCCCTTGCTAGTGACACAAAGTTCTTGCAACCCTACCATAAACAGCACTGTAATGAGCCTTCTCAGTGTGGAGATAGGGAGTCTTTTGGGGAAAGCACATGGGGTGGAGGATGAGAAATGATAGGTCAGGACAATGTGCCTGCTCTATTCTACAACATAGGACCAGATTGCCCTCTTCAAAGCTTGAGCTAGTGGCTTGTTCCCTCTGGCTGTCTACAGTCTTCTTATAGCCTTGCAAACACCTGGCATCATCAAACCTTATGTTTTTGCTAGGCTAATTAGTATAAATTAGTATCTCATATTTTCACTTGCATTGTTTGATTACTAATTATTCTAAGCATCTCTTTGAAATGATTTCACAGTGCTATGTAATTAGTTTCCGAGGTGGTTGACTCTCCTGCACCCATCCACCAGCCATTTTTTCTATCTAACTTTTAATTATTTATCTTGCAGAAGGTCTTTGTATACCCAGACCTAGTTTAGACATTCTGAATAGTTTTTCTCTTGCTCTTTGACCTCTTTGCCTTATCTATGGTATTTTTCGACTCTCTACTGATTTGTAACATTGTCTCACTTCTTTTCCTGTATCCACATATACACGAACTTGGTTCAGAGCCTTCCTCTATGTTCCAGGGAGGCAAAATGGATTTACTCCAAGACTACACTGAAAGATCAATCATTTCTTCAGAGTGTGTTGATATCTGGTCAAAGTGGCCCCTCCCTATCTTTACTCTTGTTTTTCAGGTTAATTAGTTATGGACCTTTGTTTATCTGTGCTATCATTACAGTAATGTACCTCAGGAGTATAAATGACATTTTTATTCTATTTGAATTCAGTGTATAGCTTGTATACCAAATAAATACATAAGTATTGATTCATAGCTTCCATATGTATCTTTCTAATGTTATCTTGTTTTAAGGTGATTTAAAAATATTTTTTTCTGTTTACTTAGTGAGTTGAACTGGAGCATGCATGCCATTGTGCACAGTATAGAGGTCAAAAAGCAACTTCTTTCTTTCTGCCGTGTCGGGCCCAGAGAATAAGCTCAGGTCACCAGGCTTAGCAACACCAAGTGCTGTCACCCACTGCCATCTGCCAGCCTGGTCACGTTATGTTGGTTGGATGGCTCTGTCTCTTGTGGCTGTTAGGAATGGTGCTTTGCTTTTGACTACAGTCTAAGAGAGGATTGGCACTTCTCTCAGAGCACCACTGAAGTCTTATTACTGCTAACTACAAATTCTGTAGATTTCTCTAGAAGGAGGGCTTTATCCTCTGAAATTTGCGAACATTTCAACTCTTCTCTTCCAATTGCTACACAGGATTTTTTCTTTTTTTTTCTAGTACTGTCCATCACTCTAACCTCAAGGCACTAACAGGATTGTTACCATTCTAGCTCTGTCTCAAGGGAGCACATCTAAGTGTTCCTCATTGCAGACAGACCTTCACTTGCTGAATGGTTTGGACTATAAGCACCACAAACTTCAAGAACTCCTATTCTTAGCCTGGTGGGCTTGTTTCTAAAAATACAATTTTTTATAAATATTTTTCTCTTCTATTGTTTTTATTCCCTGCAAAGATTGGGATAATTAGAAAGTTGTTCTCTAGTCTTTTAATTGGGTCCTTCACGTCTCTCCTTGCTTGTCTAATGCTTGCTTGCTTATTTTAAAAATAAGCAGGTGTTCAGCAAATATTTTACTCTCTTGTTATTTATCCATATTTTTAAGTCAAGTGAATCTATCATATGTCTTCTATGGAATCAACATTATACAATATCATAAATTGAATTAGACAGCTTCATTTTTCTATTTTATGATGCAGTTTTTTTGTTAGTTCTTCTGTCACTGTGACAAATACATGAGAGAGAGGAATAGATGTTAAAAGGAAAAGACATTTATTTCATGGTCTCAGAACCCCCAGTCCATGGTTGCTTGGTTCCTTCTCTGTGGCTGGTGGTGAGACAGGGCGCCATGGTGACAAGAGTATCTGATAGGGCTGTACACACAGCAGCCAGGAAATGGGGGTGTGTGAGGGGAGGGAAAGTGACCTATGTACTCCACCCAGGTTCCACTTCCTTATAGTTCATTAATTAGCTTATCACCTTCATGATCTATTACCTATAAATAGCATCACCACCTAGGGTTCAGCACATGGCTATTTTCGGAGGACATGTCCTATCCAAACCATAACAACTTTATTTTATTTTAAAGATTTACTTATGTATATGAGTGCTCTGTCTACTTATAGTAGTTCATTAATTATAGTTCATTAATTAGCTTATCACCTTCATGATCTATTACCTATAAATAGCATCACCACCTAGGGTTCAGCACATGGCTATTTTCGGAGGACATGTCCTATCCAAACCATAACAACTTTATTTTATTTTAAAGATTTACTTATGTATATGAGTGCTCTGTCTACACGTGTCAGAAAGAGACATCAGATCACATGTAGATCTGTTGTAAGACACCATGTGGTTTCTGGGAATTGAACTTAGGACGTTTAGAAGAGCAGTCAGTGCTCTTAACTGCTGAGCCATCTCTCCAGCCCCCATAACAACGTTTATAAGCTGTCTTTAGGGCACATCAGAATCATCCATGAGACTGCTGGAGTCTGTGGCCACTCTTTGCCTTTCTTTTTAAATCGAAACTCAAAATGCTAAATTGAAACTAATGTAAACGAACATCACTCTGCTAGTGTTTAGATGTTAACTGTCCCTGAAGGTTTATCTATTTGTTAAAGACTTGATCGCCATGGACATGTTTTTGGGAGGTGGTGTAGTCTTAAGAGTGTGGGCCTGGTGGGAGGACAGTAGTCAATAGTGGGGATTCTCTGTGCTGGAGGAGTGGTACATACTCTCTCTTCTTTCCCATTTTTTGTTCCCTTGCTTATGTCACATGACCCCACCTCAGTCAGTGGCTTGTCTCCCCACAGGCTCATTTGCTCAGGACCTGTGACCTTGAAAACTGTGAGCCATCTATTTTCTTCAGTGATGGAACCAATATACTATCTAGTTCAAGCTCTGTTTTCCTGTACAACCTTACAAATCCTTACCTTTACACTGTATCTTTCCTGACTTTCAAATGCAGGGGTGAATGGACATCTGTTCTCATCGAAGCTTGTCAGTCTCTGTGTCACAGTCATTTCCCTCTTTCCATTCTGGACTTTAAGTCACCTGCTCTCTTTTTTGATAAATCTTTTCAGAGATCATCTTGCCAATGCTTCAAGAAACCTACCAAAGCTGGCAATTCATTGTTGCTGTTGTCCGCTGTTTTATTGAGTCCTCATCTTTTGTTTAATGATTTACTTATTTTATGTATATGAGTACACTGTAGCTGTCTTCAGACACACCAGAAGAGGGCATCAGATCCCATTACAGATGGTTGTGAGTCACCATATGGTTGCTGGGAATTGAACTCAGGGCCTCTGAAAGAGCAGTCAGTGCTCTTAACCACTAAGCCATCTCTCCAGCCCCAAGTCCTGATCTTAAAATCATCATTGTCTTTTTTGCTCTGTTTTTCTTTTTCAAATTCTTCTACCTGTTATTCACATTTCATGCTTTCTGATAAATGAATTTATATCTGTACATTTAAAAAATATTTCACCTTGATGCCTCAATGAACACTTCTTAAATTCCTTTATGATATCAACTCAGTGGTTATAAGGTAGTATGTTAGATTTGTTTCCAAACATGAGGGATTATTTAGCAGTGTATTTTATTATTTACTTTTGAATGCATTTATCATTAGCTGGCTACCTAATGAAGTTTAGTTTTAATGTTCCACATACAATTAAAATAGTTTTTTTTTTTTTTTTTTTTTTTTTTTTTAATATATATATTCCTGCCAGTCTGTATACCGGAGGCTTTCCACGGGGATCTATGGCCTGGCCATGTGGGAGGGTTCAAGTGAAGGTGAAAGGGCATGAGCAAGGAGGGGGACTTGCCTCCGATGCTGCCTCTGCTGCTGCTGCCTCTGAGCCAAGCAGAGCTGAGCTAAGCTGGCAGAGGACTGTCTAGCAAGTGAGCAGAGTATAGGGGAGCTTCTGGTGGTGAAAGCTTCAGGAGAGCAGTTCTCTTCCCTGGAAATGTTACAGCTCTTATGTGACAGATGTGCTCAGATGATAGAGTAATTCTCACACATCTTGGGGTTGGGTGGGGTCTGACAGCAGAAGCTTCCTATTGGCTTGGTCTGGGATGTTGGGGGTGCCTCATCTACATGTGGAGGGGTTTGGGGGTGCTGCCCCATGAGACTGATAGCCACAATTCTCTGGGGGGGGGTGACTATGTGATAGGAGCCTGGTGCCAGGAGCAGGCAAAGCTCCTACTGTCCCTTCAGGGTTTGCAGGGCTTCAAGCCATAGATCAACCTTCCCAGGCTTCCTCCCATGGTCCACCACTTCTCATATTCATTTACTTCTCTTTCATTTACTTAATCTAGAGGCTTAACTCCAATGTAGGATGATCTAGTTCTCTCTGTTCTCCAGTTCTTTTGTTAATTTTTAAAAATTATATATTTGTGTGTGGAAGTGCTTGCACATCTATATGTGACAACACATATGTGGAAGACAGAGGATAACCTTCAGGGGTTGGTTCTTCTCTTCTATCATGTGGGTGCCAGGAATTACATTCAGGTCACCAGGTGTATCTGCTCAGCCATGCATGGGACCACTCTCTGTGTTTTCCGTATTGGAAACAGATTAAGGGTCACATATGACATGTATGCCATCTGTTATTTCCCTTGTGCAGGTTTAATGTCAATCATCTGTTCTTGGTGCTGTGGGATATCAACCCATGACGATTTCTCAGACTTTTTATTGGGGTTAAGCCGATTAAAAGTCTTTACTAGCTGGGTGGTGACTACACTCTGACCGGCTGATGGTCAACTCATAACTCACACAGGAGCAGAGGAATTGACAAAGAGCCTAGCAAGAGGAGGTCATTTAAAGGAAAAAACCACAAACAAGGGGGGGTGAGAGGCTAACCAAGGGAATATATCATAAAAATAGTGAAAAGTTCCAGCCCATAATTCAGTCAGTCATGTGGGAAACACCCTATACACACATTTTTCCCAAGAATGTAATCTTGTTCAACCATTCATCTTGTGGTCAGCTAGTTCCTGGAACCTCCCAGATGACTTTGCATTTTTCTTTGTGGTCAGCTAGTTCCTGGAACCAGTTGGCCTACATTCTTGGCTCAGCTCTAGGGGACATAGAGAAAACTTTCTATACCTTTTAAAGAATTTTCTATACTTTTCATTCCCCACTTCTTCTAATGCATAGTTTTAATCATAAAACTAAACTTCAGTATGGTATTTGGAATCTCAGTGTAGCACTAAGGCTTTCTCAGGGGGAAAATTTTAAAGTACAAAACAATGACAACTAAAACAACAAACAAAAAAAAAAACATTTTGTGGGTTGACATTCTTCAGTTAACAAGAACAGTTAGCCAGAAGCAGAACTACAGAAGACAAAAATACAAGGTTAGTACATTTAGAGACTTTCTCAGAACTATGCACTTTGCTGGATTAGGCCTTTGTTTTACCTTTGGCAGGAGGTGCTGTCTATGTGCTGAGTTTTATGGCCTTAATAGTGCTCCCTTTGTGGAGTCAGTTGTGCAGAGCTCCAGAATCTAAGCATAACCCTACGCATAGTTTTCTCTCTTGTCTCCGTGTCTGCTGCATTGCCAATAAGCAACTGATGTAGTTCAACAGTCTCAATAGAAACTCAACATCACCAATATTAATACATGTTCGTGACAATTAGTGAAACTACCAAAGAAGCATGCTATTGCCAGGCTTCTTTAAGGCTTTGGTTTTTAGTGGAAAATGGTTTTCAACTGGTTACAAGGTTTATGTAGATCCTTACAAAGAGATGGGAGAGAGATACAAGGACTTTCCTACAAGCTCAGATTACTAAATCCTGAGCATGTGATAAGCACATGAGGTGTGAATGTCAGCTACTTCTTTACATTTGATTTGTTTCATCTCTGATCTGGGCCCCACATATCTCACAGGTAGAAAACTCAACCTAGTCACTGGTAAAGGAACTTTCCCTGCCTTGAAGTCTACAGACAACCCAGGAAAATGAATCCTTTGTATTGTAGAAGACCCACAGAAGGGCCTGCCAGTCTCCATTGGCCTCCTCTAGAGAACTCTGCAATGTAGTGATGGCTGCTCTATGCTCCTGTGACATGTCAAGCAAGAGCCCACACTGTACAGCCTTCCTCTCCCAAGTGCACATACCATCACCGGTGGGATGAACAGAAAGAAGTGAGGTGGGATCAAGGTTCATATTGGAGTCCTTGCCCTCCATCCTCTCAGCTTTGTGAAAGCCTTCCTTCCTTCTTCCCTTCCTTCCTTCCTTCCTTCCTTTTTTTCCACCTATCTTAGGGTTTTATTATTGTGAATAGACACCATGACCAAAGCAAGCCATATAAAGAACAACATTTATGAGGCTGGTTTACAAGTTCAGAGGTTCAGTCCGTTATCATCAAGGCAGGAACATGGCAGCATCCAGGCAGGCATGGTGCAGGCAAAGCTGAGAGTTCTGCATCTTCATCTGAAGACTGCTAGAAGACTGGCTTCCAGGCAGCTAGGATGAGAGTCTTAGCTGCACACCCACACCCACACCCACAGTAACACACCTACTCCAACAAGACCACACCTCATAATAGTGCCACTCCCTGGGCCAAGCATATTAACACCATCACACTGGCCTGTACTTCACGGCCACCTCATCTTTCTCAGCCCAAACCTTGCCTCTGTCTGCTGTGGGCTATGACCATCTCCATCCAGCAGCATTCAGATAAAAGAATTTGAAGCACGCAGGCCTTTTCTCTTCACATGGGCGAGGAGACACAAGGAGAGCTCAGGACTCAACACTATCGTACACTGAACATATTGAGAACATAGATGGCCAAAATGAGACAGTTAGTTTGTTGTCCTTGTTCATGTGTGCATGTGTGTGTGCACATGTGTGTGTGTGTGCACATGTGTGTGTGTGTGTTTGTGTGTGTGTGTGCTCCCATGCATGCACAGTCACTCCTGTGGATCCATGGGCTTATGGGACCTAAAGGGGGTACCTATCAGGGGTCTTGCTTTATTACATTTACTGTACTCTCTTGGCATGGTCTCTCACTGAACCTGAAGCTGACTTTCCACCTAGGATTGTTGGCCACCAAGCTCTTGGAATCTGCCTGTCTCTGTCTTCTGCAGTGCTAGGGTTGCAGGCACACTGGCTATGTTTAGTTTCCTTGAAGGTTGACTGGGGATTTGAACTCATGCTCCAATGTTTTCACAAAAAGCACTCTTACCCACGAAGCCATCTCCCTAGACCCCTTGTTGATTTTAAATGCATGTTTTTCTATATATGGGTCATACATGTGGCCCTATCCACAGTGCTACAGATGCTTCCATGGTGACCAGGCCTCCTCAGGGTCATGACCTCTCCCCTTCATATCTAGGAGCAGGGAGCTGTAAGCTGAGAATGAGGTAAAGTCCCTGGTCCTGTTGACAAGGTGACACAACCCTTAGACAGAAAGGTCTTCCATTATGTTCCCTAAGACTTGGCCGAGACTTTGTGTGGGACCGTTCCAAAGGCTTCCCTACCCAGTCCTGCTTCTGTCTTTTTCTTGTGGTGCTGGACCCATGCCCACCTCAGACCTCCCTCCCTGAAACCCTGTCTAACACAAGTCAGAGACTGATGCTGAAACTCCCTCTTTATAGATGTAGAAACTGAGGTCTTAGGAACTCATCAAGTTGGTCAACTGGGAAACATGGTGTTTACCAGATCTCTGTGGACTCCAAGAGTTGCCATATTTTTTGCTCTAAGGAATTCCTGCTCTTACATAGGCAGGAATGGGGGGGGTGGGGAATCTCAGTTCTTTGCCTCAGGCCTACAGTTATTACACATCATATACTACACAAACACACACACACTTGCATGCACATGCATGCACACACATACATTCACAAGCACATACACGTACATGCATGTACACACATGCACACACATGCATGCACAAGCATACACAAACACACACATACACATGCATGCACAAACATGCACACACATACATGCATACACATATATGCACAAGCATACACAGATGCACACACACATGCATGCATAAGCACACACACAAACACAAACATGCACACACACATACATGCACAAGCACACACACGCGCACACATGCACACATACAAACACACACCATACTCCACACTCTTCTGTATCATGCTTCCCCTGCCACTTTAAATGTCAACATTTTCCAAAATAGAAGTCCCAGGCCACTCTGGCAATCCAGTGCCAGGACCCAGTGACAGAGGGCTCAGGTGGCTGCCAGCTTCTCAGTCTCAAAGGCTACACCTCTGAAGAGTCCTGAGGAGGAGATCCCCAAGAAGGCTCTACTAATGGTTGCCCCTACAATTGTTCCTCTATTTCTACCACACCCACCTCTGCATTCCTGAAAAGACAAGAGAAAGGGCTGTTCTAGTCTTTAGTCTCGAGGCAGAGTTCTGAGTTAGTGCATTTTTAAGGAATAAATGCCACCTGCTGTCAGAGCTCAGTCAGTAGCTTTCTTCCAGGAGCCTGTAATCACTCAACTTCCCCCTGCTCCTCTCTTCCCTCTCAGGCCCCATGGGAACCTGCCTCTCTCGCTCAGACTTCCTACAGATAATCAAAGCACTTCATGCTGGGGTTTTCTAGAAGGGTGGTCCTGATTGCCTGGACCTTGTCTGTTCCAGAAAGGGGTCTCAGTCTGCCATCAAACCCCATATACCCCAGAACTTCTGCTCCCCTCGCAAAGTTGTGGGCTGTGGGTGGCAGGAGCCTAAGGAAGAAATGAGACAAGACACCCCCCCCCACCCCGCACTCGCTGCATCTGGTCTCATGTGCACAGACCTGATGGTTTGTTTCATACTAGGAACCCAAAATTATAGTGGGGCCCCATGGCCTCACTGCAGTCCCTGGAGAATGCTCTACTTAGCCAAGATGTCAGAACTGGGGTGAGGATGCTGGGGTTGGTGTGTAATGAATGGGTGAAGTAAGGGTCTTTTGACTCTTGCAAGGCATCCTTTGAAGTGGATTTGCTGTGTGATAGAGGGAAATATCAAGGAAGATGCATGGGCTTGGGCTTGTTGTAGTGGAATGTGAGCTAGCTCTCACAGTCCCACCTTTGAATACTTGCTCCCTAGGTGCTGTTCCCTAGGTCCCTAGGAGCCCATGGGATTGCAGCCTAACTGGCATTGGTTTCTCTGGGGACTCCTTTGAAGGTTACACCCATGCCTATCTTCCATGAGTTCTCTGCTTTCTGCCAAATGATAGGGCTGCTCTGTCCACATTTCTTTCCCCCACGGGGCCTGTATGCCTTGAGCCATGAGTCACAATGACCCTCTCCTTTCTTGCACTGCTTCTGTTGGGTATTTGGTCACAGTGATAAAGTAACTGACATAGCTTCACACTTGTCTACACAGAAAGAAATGGACCAACCCTGAAGGGCACTGCTCAGTCTAAAAGGCTGTGCAAGCAGAAGCATTTAGCTGTTGGTGACAGGAACACCAGGCTAGAAACCTAGTATATGATAGGAAGACTTACCACAGTCCTGTGCGTGGTCAAGGTCACCAGGAAGTGTTAGAGTAGAAATGGAGGAGTGTTGTGCTGGTTTGAATAAGAGTGGCCCTCATAGGTTCATAGGGAGTGGCACTAGGACATATGGCCATCCTGGAGTAGGTATGGACTTCTTGGAGGAACTCTGTCATTGGGGGTGGGCTTTGAAGTCTCAGAAGCTCAAGTCAAGCCTACTGGCACTCTCCCTCTCCCCCTCTCCCCCTCTCCCCCTCTCCCCCTCCCCCCCTCCCCCCCTCCCCCCCTCCCCCTCTCCTCACCCTCTCCTCCCCCTCTCCCCCTCTCCCCCTCTCCCCCTCTCCCCCTCTCCCCCTCTCCCCCTCTCCCCTCTCCCCCTCTCCCCCTCTCCCCCTCTCCCCCTCTCCCCCTCTCCCCCTCTCCCCCTCTCCTTCCTCTCCTTCCTCTCCTTCCTCTCCTCCCTCTCCTCCCTCTCCTTCCTCTCCTCCCTCTTCTCCCTCTCCCTCTTCTCCCTCTTCTCCCTCCTCTCCCTCTTCTCCCTCCTCTCCCTCTTCTCCCTCCTCTCCCTCTTCTCCCTCTTCTCCCTCTTCTCCCTCTTCTCCCTCCTCTCCCTCTTCTCCCTCTCCCTCTTCTCCCTCTCTCTCCCTCTCTCCCTCTCTCTCCCTCTCTCTCCCCCTCTCTCCCCCTCTCTCCCCCTCTCTCCCTCTCTCTCCCCCTCTCTTCCCCTCTCTCCCCCTCTCCTCTCCCCCTCTCCTCTCCCCCTCTCCTCTCCCCCTCTCCTCTCCCCCTCTCCTCTCTCCCCCTCTCTCCCCCTCTCTCCCCCTCTCTCCCCCTCTCTCCCCCTCTCTCCCCCCTCTCTCCCCCTCTCTCCCCCTCTCTCCCCCTCTCTCCCCCTCTCTCCCCCTCTCCCCCTCCCTCTCCCTCTCCCTCTCCTCCCTCTCCCTCTCCCTCTCCTCCCTCTCCCCCTCCCTCTCCTCCCCCTCCCCTCCTCCCTCTCCCCCTCCCTCCCCCTCCCCTCCTCCCTCTCCCCCTCCCTCCCCCTCCCCCTTTTCCTCCCCTCCCCCTCCCCCTCCCCCTCCCCTTTCCCTCCCCCTTTCCCTCCCCCTCCCTTCCACTTCCCTTAGGATCTGGATGCAGAGATCTTAGCACTTTCTCCAACATCATGTCTGCCTGCATGCCACCATGCTTCCTGCCATGCTGGTCATGGTGTCTCTTCATAGCAATAGAGACCTGCCTAAGATAGATGGGGGTGGTTGAGCAGTGCAACAGTTTACGACTGGGTGGAGAAGGAGCTGGCATAGGGCACCAAGCAGGGCTTCAAAGGGCTCAGGGGCACAGCAGGACACTAGGACTTGGGAGCAACTCAGAAAGTAAGTTCTCTGTGAGATCTTCCTTGAGTGGTATAGTTCATGGAGTAGACTAGCTGCAACTAGACTTATTCCTCTGCCTTAACTGTTAAGGCAAAAGGTACAAAACCATGTTTTTTCAGGTTGACAGCCATGTGGCACAGTACAGGCTCTCTAAGAACATATGAGGGAAGCTGCTGGGGACACACACAGCTGGAGAGAGAGGAAATGTGTCTAGGACCGGAAAGTCAGGAATGAGAATTCAGAAGAATTTCTCCTACCTCACTCCCCAACTCTTCTGGGAGGTTGAAGTGCTTTGAACTCTGCCTCACGCTGGGCCCCTAAGGCGAAGGATGGAATTAGCTGCAAGCAGCCTGGTGAGCAGCTTAGGTAGGGCACCCAAGGGCTGTCTTGAGGAGAACCAGACAAAGCTTTTAATGCCTGGAATGCCCAGGCCTACAGAAGTAGAAAGGTTGGGGAGAGAGGTAACCCACACTGAGGACCTACCCAGTTACTTGCAGGGTGCGGGCCGCCTTCGACTGCCCAGCTTGGTTGGATCTACCTGAAACTGGCTTAGAAGTTCAATGCATGGGAAGAACCAGCAGGTGGAAGCCCACCCATCAGGCCCAGAAGCTCATCTGTGGAAAAGAGCTGTGCCCGCCCAGCTGAAACTGAATCCTTCCCTGGGGCCAGTAAGGCTCAGTATTCTTCACTGGTGGCCATAGAGAGAAAGGTCCCTTTCTTTGACAGTAAGACCAACAGCCTCATATAGAGGAAGAAATCCCCAACAGAGTACATTAGTGATGGGAGCCAAAGAGCCAGTGTGGCCACCAGCAGCCACCCAAGCCACCCACAGCCACCACAACCACCCCTAGCCAAGCACAGTCACCCACAACCACCCCCAGCCACCCACAGTCACCCACAGCCACCAGCAGCCACCCAAGCCAACCACAGCCACCACAGATACCCACAGCCACCCAAGCCACCCACAGCCAACCACAGCCACCACAGATACCCACAGCCACTCACAGCCACCATAGACACCCACAGCCACTACAACCACCCTCAGCTATCCACAGCCACCCCCAGCCACCAACAGCCACCAACAGCCACCAATAGCCACCACAGCCACCCACAGCCACCTACAGACACCACAGCCACCACAGATACCCACAGCCACCCACAGCCACCACAGTCACCTGCACTCACCACAGCCACCACAGCCACCACAACCACCCACAGCCACCACAGCTACTACAGCCAACTACCCACAGCCACCCAAGCCACCCACAGCCACCACAGCCACCCACAGCCACCACAGCCACCACAGCCACCACAGCCACCACATCCACTCACAGTCACCCCAGCCACCAACAGCCACCAACAGCCACCACAGCCACCCACAGCCACCCACAGCCACCCACAGCCACCTACAGACACCACAGCCACCACAGATACCCACAGCCACCCACAGCCACCACAGTCACCTACAGTCACCACAGCCACCCACAGCCACCCACAGCCACCACAGCTACCACAGCCAACTACCCACAGCCACCCACAGCCACCACAGCTACCACAGCTAACTACCCACAGCCACCCACAGCCACCACAGCCACCCACAGCCACCCACAGCCACCCACAGCCACCACAGCCATCACAGCCACCCACAGCCACCACAGCCACCCACAGCCACCACAGCCACTCACAGTCACTCACAGCCACCACAGCTACCACAGCTACCACAGCCAGCTACCCACAGCCACCCACAGCCACCACAGCCATTCACAGTCACTCACAGCCACCACAGCCACCACAGCTACCACAGCCAGCTACCCACAGCCACCCACAGCCACCACAGCTACCCACAGCCACCACAGCCACCCACAGCCACCACAGCCACCTACAGCCCCACTGCAGCATGGGAGAAAAGCAAAGCTGAGCCTCCACCCAGAGTCAACACCTGGGGCCTGGGTGGGTCCGGAAGGCAGAAGAGAGGAGGGGAGGGACAGACATGGTCCCACATCCCTCACTGGACTACCACACCAGCTTGTGTTGTTTCTGTGAAAGAAGGGTGTGCAGAAGAGGACGCACTGCTGCTCACACGATGTACATAACCCGCCTCCTTACTGCCTTCTGGGTATCTGCTTAGAACACTTGTGCTTCTCAGATAAGACAGAAACTCAAATTAGGCTCTAAATGTCACCATTTCTAGTGATTAAAATCATACACACAAACAATAGAAAATCCTCAACAATGGGGCTGATTTAAAACGTTAACTTTCAGAAGTGTTCCCAGATGAATCTATAATCAACTTCTATTTTTTCCCCTACAGACAGAACAACAGGTAATTACTTAAAAGAATTGGGGGGGGGGGGTTCCATGTGCCTAATTTGTGTCCAGAAATAGCTACAAACACTTTCCTGAAATGGACAGAAATGTCTCCTATACATTCGCTGTCACTACAGCAAGTCTCCTGAAGTGGGTCCCAGAAACAAAATTCTACTTAGGAGACATCTGTGATTTCAGGCATGTCAAACTTGAAATGTGCATGTATGACCCTGTGGGTGTGTGAGTCTGCTCCCATAATAGTCTCTGTGTTCCTCATTCTCTGCATAACCCACGCAGAAGTGGGCATGAAGTGATTAAAAGAAAAAGAAAAAAAGAAAAAAAACCGGGAGAATATCTTCTAGAGCTACACAAAGTAGCACAGAGTCAGTGGCTGCTATACTGGGGCTGCGGGGGGGGGGGGGGAGGACTTGGTAACTATGGCAACTTGCTTTAGAAGTTGTTCTTTCCCTGCCAAAAAAATGAGTCAGGCCTTGAAGTCTTCCCACTGTCACATGGCAGGGAGCGAGAAGCCATTCAAGAGAGGCAGCGGGCCAGCACACAAGAGGGCACACGAAGCAAAGTAAACCTCTTGAAACTCCTGAGCTCTGTGGGTCTGGGAAGGAGCAAGCTGTGAACAAGAAAGAACAGCAGAGGAAGGCCGCACATAGAGCGGATTTTACACCCACACTAACAGAATGAGAATTCTACAATAGCCCAGCTGCAGTCATTCTAATAGAAGTTGGCATGGGACCCGGATAAGGATCCGTGTACAAACATACAAAGCCAGGGCAACCAACAGGACCCAGCTAGGGCCAGGATTTCCCTTCAAGCTTCTGGATAAGCCCTCACCAGTCTCTCAGGAAAATGACTGGAATTAACAATAAACTCTACCATGATCAAATTCCGTAGTTAAGCCATTATCCTTCTTAAATAAAACGAACTGTCCTATACCAACAGATACCAACAGAGTTGATCCCATAGGATGAGCCCAGTCTATCTCATTAAACCCTTCATGTTACTGTTAGAAAGTCTGGAGAGGGCTGGAGAGATGGCTCAGTGGTTAAGAGCACTGACTATTCTTCCAGAGGTCCTGAATTCAATTCCCAGCACCTCATAGTGACTCACAACCATCTGTAATGGGATCGATCCCATGTCCTCTTCTGGTGGATCTGAACACAGTGAAAGTGTACTCACATATATTAAATAAATAAATAGAAGAAGAAGAAGAAGAAGAAGAAGAAGAAGAAGAAGAAGAAGAAGAAGAAGAAGGAGAAGGAAAAGGAGGAGAAGGAAGAAGAAGGAGAAGGAGGAGAAGGAAGAAGAAGGAGGAGGAGGAGGAGGAGGAGGAGGAGGAGGAGGAGGAGGAGGAGGAGGAGGAGAAGGAGAAGGAGAAGGAGAAGGAGAAGGAGAAGGAGAAGGAGAAGAAGAAGAAGAAGAAGAAGAAGAAGAAGAAGAAGAAGAAGAAGAAGAAGAAGAAGAAGAAGAAGGAAGGAGGAGGAGGAGGAGGAGGAGGAGGAGGAGGAGGAGGAGGAGGAGGAGGAGGAGAAGGAGAAGGAGAAGGAGAAGGAGAAGAAGAAGAAGAAGAAGAAGAAGAAGAAGAAGAAGAAGAAGAAGAAGAAGAAGAAGAAGAAGAAGAAGAAAAAGAAATAAATGAAGTCTGCAGCAAACACCTTCTCAAGTAAGTTCAAACAAAGGCTCCCAGGTGAGCCTTCAGCCTCAGGTTCCAGGAGCAGGCAACACGCAAGTGTCCTACACAGAGTGGTATCTGGTGTTTTGTACACAAATGAGGTTCGGTTGACTCTCTTCTGTTTCACCCTGACTTGATGCACCCCTCCACTTGGTTGCCAGGCCAGCTCTCTATCAGAGCCCCGGTAGCCCCTCTCCTCTCCAGTCCCCAGATTGCCCCCTCTAGTATTTCCAGCCTTGCCCTCCCTTTCTTGCAGTGTTTTCTCAAGAGGCAGCCAGAATCTTTAACAACACGCATACCACCACATCCTTTGGCTGCTCTAGTCAAGCTCTTCCAGAGTCCTGGCAAGAAAGCCAGAGTGCCCGCCTCCGCTAGGAGCTCAGCGGACCAGCTGCTCCTGCCTGCCCCACCCCCACCCCTTGCAGTCTTCAGTCTGCTGGGAAATGCGTTTTCTCTCTTGAATGTGGCTCCAAGCTGCACACTAGAATGGGCTCACTCCCTCTGCCCAAGGCTCTGTTCGCTCCCTACAAACACCACCTATTTTAACAAGGGGCCCACTGCATCCCCTTTTGTATGGTGGCGTTTTTTTTTTTTTTTTTTTTTTTTTTTTTTTTTTTTTTTTTCTTTGCTACACTCATCACTACTTGTATCATAGGCAATCTGTCTTCCTCAGGAAAATGTGATGCTCTTAAAAAAATGGATTTTTTTTTTTTTTTGGTCCAGTGTTTGGCACCTGGTGGGTGATGAGTAAATATTTATAAATGTTGATTAAACACATGCACACATGCAGGGAAAGGAAACACACATTTGTGTAACATGTTGCCTGTGTCTGGGTCTGTGAGTTTTAAACTTCTTTTGGGTTTGTCGCCAAAAAAAAAAAAATCAGGTAGTAGAAAAAAAAAATCACCGCGCTAGAAAATTGAAAACATTTAGTCAACACATGGCATTGTATCTCATGACTCTGATATAAGATTTCAGAATTTTAGTCAAAAGGCTAAATAAGGACTACAGGGTTCTGCCCCACCAGACTTTTCATTGAAGACATTGGAGGACATGGCGGAGACTCTCAGTCCCTGCTCCTCTCCTAGGACCATAGATGTGAACAGTTCCTCCAACCCACGTTCCCATAGCCTCACCTGCTCTGGGCGTTTCCGCTTCCCATGGCAGGACCATCTGACAGGAATTCTCCGTGCCATTGTTGGGGCAGATTCCCTCCATATCACCACAGAATTTTAACAACTACGTCGGTGATAACATTATCGATGCGTGCACTTTTGCCAGCTGGAGTCTGCATGGCTGAGCAGAGCGGCCAGGATACATAGTCTAATGTTCCGGGCCCACACACAAAGCACGACCCTAGGAGCCATTTAACTAACGTCTTAGCCTTAACTCTCTAGCCACAGTCCAGTGCCAGAGAACGGAACTAGCTGGTCTGCACTTTTCTCTGCGGTGTCTGATCACATAGAGAAGCAGCCAGTCACAGTAACAATCATTTAGCTCTGAGGCATTTTGCAGTTTATTTACTTCTCATTAAATCCTCATAACACCATGACAAAATAGGGGCCGCTGTTAGGCTAACTGTTCAGATGACGATACTAAGGCATAGAGAGGCTGAAAACACTGTCCAAGGACTCACCGAGCAGGTGAACAGCAGAGCCAGAGCGGATGCTTGGCAGTCCACCTGATCCTGGGCCCGCACTGCTGACCATCATGGAGGGGGGGGGGCTCTCTCCATGAACCTTGGACAGGAGAGGCTCCAACAGACCCACAGCACTTTCCCTCAGCACAGGGGAGAGGCTGCAGCCAAGAAGGTATGAGTGATTTGTCCATTACACCACGGGCATAGGCAGAAGCAATATGGAGTCTCCTCACAACTTGACAACGTCTGAGCCATCAAGTGAATTCTTAAGAATGGACACTTCCCCAAGAGCAAGCTTGTGATTAGCCTTTGGGCATGGGTCACTCCTCTTTGGCTCAAAGAAAAAAAATATATATGCATGCATATATTTGTATTTATATATGTATACATATATGTATATATGCACACACACATATATGTATACACACACACATATATATATGTATATATATAAATAAATTTTTATGCATCTCCTTTGCAACATCCTTTAAAGCTTAAGGTGTCTTTAAAAATGAAATTTTATTTGGAATTTGGATAGAGTAAAATCCGGCTTCCATAAGGATGCTACTAGTTGCCATTGTGAGGTCCACGGTGTCCTCCACAGGAACTTTCCCCACAAGTTCCCCAGCAAGCTGGACCTGCATAAGTTAAGCCTGAACTTGAAGGATTTACCACCAGCCTCTCCACCACACTGTCATTTACAGATCTGAATTTTAGGGTTTTCGATTAAGGCAGTATTCTCTCACCTATACTGGAGTTCCCTGAGACTTTAAAACAGATTCTTGTCTTTTAAGTTACACATGTGTGCATGCATGTGCATAACAGTGAGGATGCCCAAGGAGTCCGGGGGCATCAGATCCCCTTGGAGTTAGAGTTATGAGGGGGAATTCTTGAGTTTATTCCAATCATGATTGGGAATCCTTCCCAATCTCCTCTGCAAGAGCAATAGATGCTGTTACCTCCTGAACCTTCTCTCCAGTGCCCAACTCCCAAACCCTGTGTGCCTACACCACACTGAAGCCATCTGACGTTCAAAAGCCATTCGCTGGCCATGAAAAGTCACAGCATCATGTGGCAACTGTAATCTTTTGGACCTCTAGCCAAGCTGCTGTATCTTAGCTGACTGCAGACATTTGGTGGTTTTGTTGAAAACAGCTCCTAGACTAGGCTACTGAGGTGGGAAAGCCCAGGCTAACCATGACTAGCACCATCCCATGGGCTACAGTGCCGGGTAGAACATAAAGGAGAGCTGAGCTGAGGATAGAGGACAGGCGTCCCTCTCTGCTTCCTGACTGGATGCCGTGCATCAGCTGCCTCCTCAGCGTGCTTAGGAATGCCTGCTCCCCGCCCCACACGGCTTACTATCCATCCCTTCCCAGCCTTATGACACAGTAGCCAAGTCTTGCCTGCCTGCATGAAGATGCCCTGCTCTACACAGTGGCCCCACACATACAGTGAAGGTGGGTGGATGTTTACAGGTAACAGGCCACTCAAGACCTCCCAATCTCAACCGGAAATTGAAAGATTCAAAGGAATTTATAATCCATGGTTCCCGATCCCCAGGAGTCATCTTTCATATAGTAATTGAGGCAGAGGATGACGGACTGGGCTGTTAATAGCTAGGGTTAAATGGAGTAATGGGACAATGCACAGAGGGATTCAATGTGCCTCAGAAGACTCTGTTCAGGGGAGGACGAAGGGAACAATTCTGTACACTTTATAATCAAGATTCTAAGATCAGTGTCCAGAAGGGTGGATCCATCAAATACCTCCTCCTCCTCTTCCTCCTCTCTTCCTCCTCCTCCTGCTCCTCCTCTTTCTCCCCCGTCCTCCTCTTCCTCCTCCCCCCTCCTCCTCCTCTTCCTTTTTCCTTCCTCCTCCTCTTTCTCCTTCCTTCCTCCTCCTGCTCCTCTTCTTCCTCCCCTGCTCCTCCTCTTCCTCCTCCCCCTCCTCCTCCTTTTTCCTTCCTCCTCCTCTTCCTCCTTCCTTCTTCCTCCTGCTCCTCCTCCTCTTCCTCTTCATTCCTCCTCCTCTTTCTCCTCCCTTCCTCCTCCTTTCTTTCTTCTCTTCCTCCTCCTTTCTTCTCTTTCTCCTCCTTCTCTTCCTCCCTCCTCCTCCTCCTCCTCTTTTTTCTCTTTGTAGGCTGAACACTGTACTTACCACATTTGAGAGGCACACAGGTGGGAGAGAGATCTGTGAGTGAGTTTGTCTCACCCTTCGGGGCCTCTACTCCATCCTAAGCTTCTGCCTGTTCCCATGGTGCATTCTGCTACAAGGCTGCCTGTCTGGCAGCTGCTAAAGCAGTGAACAGCATGAAGTGTAGGCTGATAAAGACAAAAGCTGTGCTTTCTCTCAGAGGTAGTTACATTTTAAAGAAACCTCAGGAAGAAATGAAGCCTTTAAAAAGAAAAAAAAAATGTGCACAGGAGAGTGAAATTAATGGGTCCCTGGATACGTTTGTTTTTTTTGTTTGTTTGTTTTTTTTTTTTGTTTTTTTTTTTTTTTTCCAGGCAAGCTAGCTAACCTCAATCACACAGGGGTTGCTCAGTTACTGGGTTAATTCTGCTGCCCTGACCACTTAATTCCAGTGCCTTTCCTGCCTCAGTATAGATCGCTGCATATTGACAGGCTGCTGGAGTCTGGAATCGTGTGATTCATGAGTGACTTTCTAGTAATCCATAGTTATTTTAGAAGCTATCAGTAGATGCTGAATAATTCTCTTTCCTGTTTCTTGACAGGCTGTTTTGGTGAGGTTTTCTGTGGTCCATAACAGACCTTGCCTTACCAAGACTATGTACTGTTTGCTGTCTTGTGGAAGAAAGCAGAAAAACTCCATTGCCATATGCAAAGCTTTAATAGAGATGCATGATACTTCTAAATAGACATTTTTCCACCCATCTGCAAGGTGCAGGAAACTGAGTCAGTTGATTTGTACCAATGACTATATATCCTCAGACCAGAGCCAAAGCCTCAGGCATGTCCACCCAATAGGGAGTAGCTCTGCTGTGCCTGAGCTGAGTGGAGGTCCTGCCAGAGAGAACACTCACCACTTAACCCTGTCTAGGCACCCAACCTGGGAAACATTCCCTGTCTGAAGCAGTGTGGCTACTGGAGCAAGGCTATCTGTGTCCAAATACAACTGCTACATAAGTAACAGGCCACAAGTCATTTATTTAGCCTCTCTGAGCCGGTTCAATGCAGGAGGATGGCACTAGACTGTTTGCTACTTTCTCTTGTGTACCTTGCAATTCTGCACAGTGTAACAATCATAACCAGAAATAACATTGTAACTATGAGCCTTGACGGCTATAAAGCAGGGACATAATGCACAGGAAACATCTTGTGTTTTCATGCAACAGTGACAACATTGTGGTACCACTTTAGATTTTGCACTGTTTTGCACTGGATTTTAGTTTGTTGAAATGTGGCCATTTTAAAGGATAAGCATTATTTCATTTGATTTTCAATATTTTGGTGTGTGTATGAGTGTCTGTGTTTGGGCAAGGAACACTCGTAGGTGTCAGAGGACAAGCACACACAGGCTGCCATATATTTTTTTAAATGTATATACCAAAGATTTGGGTGAGACAGCATGTAAATCTGAAATATCATCTCAGTTCATGGTAGGTCTGTGACCTCAAAGGCTTTAGTGAACAATGGGAGTTAAGGAGACTTAGGTAGCAGCTGAACAGAGAGAAAATGAACATTTTGTTTTTGTTTTTAAGCCACAATGTTTTTATATTGCACGATGGAGCCACACAAATATTTGTTGAATATTCATGCCAAGTGCTCACTCTTTAAATGAAATTCCCGTTGCATAAATGTTAATTAATGTTTGTTGATCTGTTGAAGAGTGATCTTCAGCATTTAAATTTGGAGGCTGAGAGTATTTATCTAAAAGCATCATCATTTAGATAGTGTATCTGCAGTGTTTTGGCATTTAACTGGGGTGATTTTCTTTCTCTAAAATACAATAGGAAAACTACTAGTGTTTTGAAGAGTTTTTATTTTTATGGTGGTCAGCAAGATCCCATTAAAGGAACAGAATGAATTTAGTACTCCTGTCTCTTAGCCTAAAGTCACATGTTATCATAAAACAGTTGTTACTCTGGTGATCTTTAAAAAAAAATCACATTGATAGCAGTATTTTTAGGTATTAAAAATACAGTATTTCAAAAGAACTCTGAAGATTGCACATTTTCTTTGAAATACTGTAACTCTTTCCTGGAAATAAAGGGTCTGAATCAAGCTCTAATAAACTATATTGATAAATTACAGAAACACAGATGTCTGTGTTCACGTTAAAATATAGGAAATAAACCAATGCTTAATATGTACATTTTCCTCTAAATCAGCTTCCCAAGAAACTCACAGAGCATCAACTGTGTGCCAGGCTGGGATGCTCCATGTCCCATGCCAGTGTTCTCCACATCTCTTAGAAGAACCAGATCTTATGCTGGGCAGTAGGCTGCCAGGCAGTGGACAGCCATGCAGTGGACAGTCAGGCAGTGGACAGCCAGGTAGTGGACAGCCAGGCAGTGGACAGCCAGGCAGTGGACAGCCAGACAGTGGACAGCCATGCAGTAGACAGTCAGGCAGTGGACAGCCATGCAGTGGACAGCCAGGTAGTGGACAGCCAGGCAGTGGACAGCTAGGCAGTGGACATCCAGGCAGTGGACATCCAGGCAGTGGACATCCAGGCAGTGGACAGCCAGACAGTGGACAGCCAGGTAGTGGACAGCCAGACAGTGGACAGCTAGGCAGTGGACAGCCAGACAGTGGACAGCCAGACAGTGGACAGCCAGGCAGTGGACAGCCAGGCAGTGGACAGCCAGGTAGTAGACAGCCAGACAGTGGACAGCTAGGCAGTGGACAGCCAGACAGTGGACAGCCAGACAGTGGACAGCTGGGCACTGGACTTCTGAGTACTTAAAGATCATTCTTCAATGATCTTGAGAGGCCACATCTAGAATACTGAGAGTTTAGCAAAGAAGACACAGGATTCTTCAGAGACAGGAAATGTACAAAAAGGGGTGAGGAAAGCTAAGTTCACCACAGACAGGGACAAACATGTGTGCCTTTTAAGTTTTGTTTGTCCAGAGTCCATTTATAGGCTCTCAATATTAAGACCACAGTACAAATAAGACCCAAGCCATAATGTTATCTCTGTGAGTCAAAAGAAACCTGGGGCCCAAACCTTCTCAAAATGACCAGTCACCTGCTGATGAGATGTGGGGAAACAACACTCTCTGCTCGGAGGAGCTGGGGACCAGGTTGGTACAGGAATGCCAGACAGCAGATTTTTCCAGCACCATGGACAGAGACTTAGGCAGCGAGGAAGTGCAATCAGAAAGAAAACAGGTAATAAAAGCCAACCTGCATGCTGTCTTCTGGACTCTGCTAGAAAATTAGACAGGCTGTTCTCTCCTAGCCTGTACCCCTGGCTCCACATCTGATATACTACCAGAGCCACCCACCTTCCTTTAGCAGGTGTCAGCCTGTCCTGGCTATTCCATTCTGACAGTAGTGAGCTGAGTATCCCTAGCCTCTCCATGGCAATTCTATCATTCTGAGTCTACATCTCATTACTGGACATTCAGTCTCTGTCCTTGGAATATCTAAGGTGTACCGGGGAGGGCATCCTGTACTGCAGCTGAATTGGTTAGGTGTACATGAAAATGTTGGGAGCTTGCCTACCTCTGGGAAGACAAAATCTTCACATGTGCAATCATGGAATGCCACCCACAAGAAACCAGGCAAACCAATTCCATCTATTCCCACACTAGAATACCACTCTGGCGGTGACAGTGGATCAGCTAAAGCAACACACACAATCATGATTAAAACTCACAAATACTGCATGAAGAAGCACAAGGTGCAGAAAAGCAGTCTATCATGTGTTTATAGTTTGAAAGCTATGCAATAAAACAATGCCATGTACTTCTTAGAGATATATACATTTTCTTAATACACACACAAACAAAACAGGTATGAATAGATATGTGCATTCACATATACATTTGTGATAAAAATATAAATATATGCATGAAAAAGCTAAGCACTGCTGGTAATTACAACAGGCAAATGCTGGGCCTATGGGAGTTAGGCAAATGCTCTCATTGAGCTGTGTCCCTGGCTAGAAACCAGTTACGCTAAAATCATCAGCTAGGATCAAATTACAGTAAGAAGGAAAGAAACACGTGTGTGTGTGTGTGTGTGTGTGTGTGTGTGTGTGTGTGTGTAACAAGATATATTTGTTGAGAGATGACATCATTGGGAGATAGATTACAGGTCCTGTCCCCCACAGAATTGCCATGGAGAGGCTAGGGACACTCAGCTCACCACTGTCAGAATGGAATAGCCAGGACAGGTTAACACCTGCTAAAGGAAGGTGGGTGGCTCTGATAGTGTATCAGATGTGGAGCCAGGGGCACAGGCTAGGAGAGAACAGCCTGTCTAATTTTCTAGCAGAGTCCAGAAGACAGCAGGCAGGCTGGCCTAGCAAGCTAGAACAGTTTTGATGTTAAAAAGGGTAAACTTGGGCCCAGACAGGAAAATATCCCCCTTTTTTCCCTCACAGAGAAAGGGAGACTGTCTAAAAGGAAGAACTTGTCCCAGCACAGGCTGGAGGCTGGTCTGAGGCAGCAGCAGTGTTTATGTGAACCATAATTACCTTTTGCAAGAGTGAAGGGCATCACGCTGGTTTACAGGTGAGAAAAAGGGCAGGGCTCAGGGAAGACAAGAAAAGAGCCCAAGGAAGCTGTCTGAGCTCCAAGGAGCGTCCATGCTATTGGAGGGAGAAGGACTGGCTAGTTACACCCAAGAGTAACCAGAATAGGAGAGAAGGCCATGGCCAACAGCTTGGGGAGAGAAGTGGGCAAGGGCAGCACCTCTGAGCTTCTCTCTCAAGGCGAAGAAAATCCTTGAGAAGGACCGCAAACCCTTTGCTTACCTAGACAACAAAATAATGTCTTTTTAGGCGTTAAGCAAAAATTATTAAAAATCTCACAGGTTGTGGGCTGTAATGTTTTTGTGCATTGTGTAAAGATTATCCTAGTATTATTCAAATGTTGATTTCTCTATCCTGCTATCTGGTTTCAATCCAGACAGGCCATTGTAATGCTTATGTTAACAATCTCCTGTCTCAAGTTTGTGTAAGCAATGCCACCATCTCTGCCTTGTCAATAAAAGCTGGAAAAGCCAGTAACTAGATCATAGAGAGAATAAGGTGGGACTTCTGCCAGCCATGGGAGGGAGAAAAAAAGAGGAAGGGAGATTTGCCATGAGGAAGGGGGTCAGGAGAGACATCAAGGAGAACCAGACCAATAAAAAAAATATGCAAGTATCTTGGAGATTTTGGATGGGAGGAAGCCAGATTAGATTACACTAGAATTATAATGCCTCGATATTGTGCTTTTAAGTTGCAAATAAATTTTGGTCTCTCTGTGTCATTACTGAGGAACTAAAATAAAGAAAATCAGCCTCTGCACTAATTTACAGCACATATTTATAATATTATTCATTGTTACGACTGTATTGGCTACCATAACTTCCTTAGAACGAGTAGAGATATGTGGGTGTTTATGAATTTTACTTCCTGCGCAACTAATCAAAAGCCTTCTATTTTTTTCCGTAAAGGTGTTATTCTGACCTCGTATTAAAGCTAAGATATGACAGAATCATACATTGCTTGCCTTTTTACATGTGAGGTTTTGGCAAGGGGCTGAGGAAGCTGGGCTCTGCAACCTGACACCCACTTTACTCCCTATCACAGGAAGCTGCAATCACAATTAAAACCAGCTCTCTTCATTCTCTCTCTTTTTTTTTTTGAATTTATTTATTTATTTTTGTGTAAGTACACTGTAGCTGTCTTCAGACACCCATATGAGGGCATCAGATCTCATTATGGATGGTTGTGAGCCACCATGTGGTTGCTGGGATTTGAACTCATGACCTCTGGAAGAGCAGTCAGTGCTCTTAACCACTGAGCCATCTCACCAGCCCTCTTCATTCTCTTAAAATGAACTGTGGAGTTAATGTAGATCTGAGGCAAAGTCTCTAACCTAGTTCAAGTAAAAGGGCTACAGTCTCTGTTCATCTCTGTTTGGTTTCACTGTTATAAATTATGATTGGACCACAGTAAAAATTGTACTTTAGTCAAGTATAAAACATTTAGAGGATACCTTCTGCCTTCACTACTTGTCATTATTAGAGCAGTACAAAGCCCAACTACACAGAATTTAGATAATTAGAAAATTAATGCTTTATCTTCTTTTTTTAAAAAAAAGTGGCTTTCACATATTGATACTATCTCTTTACTGTAAGCCATAGCAATTACTATCTGTATTGTTAGCATTTACAGGTATCCATCAAGTGGTGGACCACATGGGTGATCATCCAGCTCCCAATGAAAACATGTATTACTGTGCCAGTTTGAATGGCTTCCAGAGGCTGGTCTACTTGGATGCTTAGTTACCAGGGTCTGGAACTGTTTGAAAGGATTAGAAGGATTGGGAAGTATAACCTCATTGGAGGAAGTGTGTTACTGTGAGTAGGCTTTGAGGTTGCAAAATGCCCAGTATCTGTCCCCCTCTGTCTGTTTCTGTCTCTGTCTCTCTCTCTTGTCTCTGTCTGTGTGTGTCCTTAGATCAGGATGTAAAGCTCTCAGCTACCACTCTAGCACCATGCCTGCCTGCCTGCCTGCCTGCCTGCCTGCCTGCCTGCCTGCCGCCATTCTCTTTGCCTTGATGATAATGGACTAAATCTCTAAACTGAAAGCAAGCCCCACAATTAAGTGTTTTCCCTTATGAGAGTTGCCTTGGTCGTGGTGTCTCTTCACAGTAACAGAACAGTGACTAGGGCAATGACCAACATATGTAAAATCCTTTCAAACAATTTTTTTCCAACTAACAGCAGAAGCCAGGAAACTTTATTATATCATAAACCAGGGAAGGAGCAAAATCATATAATTTTAACTGTATCTCTAATAACTGTGCTCTGGAGATAGTCATGTCCTATATTCATGTGGAGTCATGATATAAAATATCATTATTCCCATGTGATGATACAGTCATTTCCTTAGAAAAATATTATGTACTCAAACTCTCAGCTATCAAGTGCCTTAAATCCCAATAGGCCTTCTCAGTACACATACCTCCAGGCTAATGATATTCACAGCAGAATGGGATTTGGGAAAAGGCGGAGCTCAATGCAAGCTATGCCTAAGAACAATGCCTGAATGTTTGACAAAATGTACACATGTAGGGCTGGCAAAATGGCCCCTCAGGTAAAGTGCCTGCCAGAGCTTGAACAGGAGTTCAGATCCTCAGTGGGTTAGATTCCCAGTGCCACATATATGCTGGATGGAAATACCGGCCTGCTTGTAATCCCAGCGTAAGGAGACAGTGAATCTCCACAGCAAGGTGACTAGCCAGACCTCTGATAAAGGTGGAGAGCATCAAAGGGAGACACTGACAGACATCCACCTCAGGTCTATACACATGAATATGTACATGAACGTGCTTGCACACAAGCACACACACTCCACACTTATACATACACACATGCACATCACACAACCACATACACAAGGAGATGCATGCACACAGGCACACACCATATACACAAATACACATACAAACATACATGCACATCACACAACCACATATACAAGGAGATGCATGCACACAGGCACACACCATATATACACATACACACACACATACACACATGCATATATACATGCATATCACACAACCATATACACAAGGATATGCATGCACACAGGCACACACCACACATACACAGATACACACACATGCATGCATACATGCACATCACACAACCACATACACAAGGAGATGCATGAACACAGGCACACACCATATATACACATACACGCACACACAGATACACATACATGCATATATACATGCATATCACACAACCACATACACAAGGATATACATGCACACAGGCACACACCACACACACAGATACACACACATGCATGCATACATGCACATCACACAACCACACACTCAAGGAGATGCATGCACACAGGCACACACCATATATACACATACATGCACACACATACACACACGTGCATATATACATGCATATCACACAACCACATACACAAGGATATGCATGCACACAGGCACACATCACACACACAGATACACATACATGCATGCATACATGCACATCACACAACCACATACACAAGGAGATGCATGCACACAGGCACACACCATATATACACATACATGCACACACATACACACACGTGCATATATACATGCATATCACACAACCACATACACAAGGAGATGCATGCACACAGGCACACACCACACACACAGATACACATACATGCATACATGCACATCATACAACCACATACACAAGGAGATGCATGCACACAGGCACACACCATATATACACATACACGCACACACATACACACATGCATATATACATGCGTATCACACAACCACATACACAAGGATATGCATGCACACAGGCACACACCACACACACACACAGATACACACACATGCATGCATACATGCACATCACACAACCACATACACAAGGAGATGCATACACACAGGCACACACCATATACACACATACACACATAATATACATATACATATACACACATACACACATAATGCATACATGCCCACCACACATGACCACCCGAACACAGATATGCATGTACATATGTGCTACAGACACGCATCCATATTAAAAATAATTTAAAAGTGCAGATGAAGAATAGCATAAGCTCTGGGTAATAAGTGATACAAGGCAAAAAGCTACTGAGATATTTGAGACAGCTTGGCTCAGTGTCTTTTCATCTATCCTGGGAACTTTTCTGTAAGTCTGAAATTATTCCCAAGGAACATTAAGAAACAAAGTCAGTGCCGAGTGTTTGGAACTGATGGGAAGGGAGACGGCAGAGCATCGAAGCTACAGAAGCTAAATTCCTTAGCCAAGTGCACAGGAGCTTCCTGGGGTCTAGGACAAGTTTCAGTTCTGATATTGGTTGTCCTCTTACATTAACGGTAGGAGGAAAGATTTTATGTGGCCAGTGCATCCAGAGCAGAAAGTGCCACTGTGTTTAGAGACTAGACTTTGGTTCTGAGAGCAAGGCTTCCTACTAATGCACACACAGTATCCAGAGTGCAATGCTACAGAGAGGCTGGGAGCCAAAGGGAGAAGTTGATCCTATCAGATAAATACAGTGCCGGGCAGACCTCAGACAACCGGATCAATGGGATGGCCATAGTTAGATGCAGTCTGTTTAAACGAGCTCCAAAGGCTGAATTCCATGGAGCTGAGAGAAGTCGTGGGACACCTGGGAAGCAAAGGGCTACTTCCACCCAAGCAGCAGCTAGAGTGTCAGATGTTTGTGATGGTGCCCGGAGCTCCAGTAGCTCTACAGGTGGGTGGACAGATACAGATGTGCACATCAGTGTGCTGTGCGCATCAGCAGGCAGTGTCAGAAGAGTGGGGCTCAGGGTCCCTGCTGCTTAGAGCAGGAGATGAGCCAAGTCTTTGCTGAGGCTGGAGGTCTCATCTCTCTCTCCCTCAGGCTACTCACTGTAAAAACATCATTGAAAAGTGACCAGGATGGACAGTGGTCAAGACCCTAAGTCACGGAGGACTCTCTCAGTGAGTCCTTGGTAATGCACGGCTAGCGAGCTGTACCGTGTGGGCCACCAATCATAACCGAAATACTTTTGGGCATGTACCTAACGTGGGCGGGTCACATAGGAAGCAGCAGTTAGGAACAGATGCATGGCTACGCAACATGGCCTCATCAAGGTCTCATTGCTTAAACAGCAGAGGATGCAGGAACAAAGCATCCCTCCCTGAGGAACGTGGGGAGGGCCCTCTTGACTGTTGTCTGCTTTTGTCCCTTCTTCCTTCAAAGTTCTTCCTTTTTTTCTTTTCTTTATCTTTTCTTTTGTGTCCTTTCCAGTAGCGTGCTCCTGGCTGGCTGGGCTGCTGTCTCCTCTCCTTTACATGTTTTCCTGTGCTAAAGTGTGGCCGTTTGCATCTTGCCCTTACTCTTCCATGTGAAGCTTTACCGATAGTTCCAACTTCACATGAAACTTCACGTTCTCAAAAACACAAAGACCCCTTTAAAACACAAGATTAAAAAAGCCAAGCCACATGTTTGAACATAAACGATTCTATTGCATGTCTGTCTGTCTGTCTATCTACCTATCTATCTACTTATCTCCATCCATCCATCCACTGAGTGAGTGCACATGTGTGCAGATCAGAGGATAATCTGGAGGACTCAGCTCTCTCCTCCCATCATATGAGGCCTGGGGATTACACTTAGGTCTTCAGGCTTGGTAGCAGGCACCTTCACCCCCACAACAATTGCACCCAACCAATCTTAACTATTCTGAGTTCTTTATTTGTCCAAACAAATTTTAGGGTCAATCTAACAAACACCATGAATAAAAAATCCTTTCTTAGGATTTTTTTTTTTTTACTGGACTTGCATATGCTGGTTTCTATCTATGCACAGGTTCCACACATAGGGTAAAGCAGCACTGTCTTAGGGAAACATGATGCTGCTATAGAAGTAACCCACCCCAGTGCACACCACGCGAGGGAATGTGACCTGTGGTAGAGGTGATATTGTAATTCAGTGTCGATGAGACAGCTTTTATTCACAAGCTACGAAATTCTATACAGTTAAAGTCTTAACAGACTTGATATGCAAAGCTAAGTTTTAAAGCTTCTCAGAGAAACTGGTTGAAAGCGTCTTTATGACCTGAGGGTAGAAGAGATGCCAAGCACAGGCCTTAAAAAAAAATAACAGTAAATCTGACGATTAGAACTTAATGACAACTCGTCACACTCCAAGTGAAAAGGCTGCAGGCCAGGAGACCACATTTACAGTTTATATCAATGTGCACTATAAATACGGACAAGAAACGCTCTGTAAGAAGACGGCAAAGGATGCTAACAGACAAACACACAGGAAAACTTAGGGGACCAGCAAACATATGGGAAAATGATAACTAAAGAGATGTTATTTCACAGTCAACAAATTTGTAAACATTACCACCAGGCACTGCCTGTATTTATGGGAACTATGATAAAATACATTTAAAGAGAAACGGTCATTTAAAGATATAGTAGAAAAGATAACTGACATGCATGAAGAGAAAGAATCCCAGCAGAGAGAATGAATGAAACACAAACTCTATGAGTGATAAGTCACTCTGTTCAGAGTGAGCAGACTTCTGAACATAGACTTGCTACAGCCGAAAACCAAACAAGTGCAAAGTCTGCAGTAAACTTCAGGGACAGAGTGGAAGACATTATCCCCAACTGAAACAGACAGGCAGACCAGAGCGTCTATGCCTACGACAGCACCAGACTTCAGAGCACACAGACAACTGGGATCCCAGAGGAAAGAAGAGGTTACAAAGGGTCCCACAGGGACCAGGGACCAGAGATTGGATAAGCACTGGGGTAACAGATGGGTGATTCCTCCTCACTCCATAACAATGAAAGCAAACTGAAGCCTGGAGACAGGCCAGTCACTGTACGGAAGGATGAGCTGTAGAGAGGCCAACAGAGATAGGATGCAAAGAAGAGACTGTGTTCAGCGCCAGCAAGCTTCCTCCAGCAACCTTGCAAAAGAGGCACTGCTACACACACTTCGTGAGAAAACATAAGAGACATTATCTCCCGGTCAACAACTCTGTAAAGATTATAATTTGCAAGGAGCTATTTCAGCTCTGCATTCGTTATGTCTGCAGGCATTCTTCTGTCTAGTGTGTTACTAAACACTAGTCGGATGATGGGAAAAGTGAACAAGAAAGCAACATTCAGGCAAAAGGATGGTCAACACCTTCTCATTAATGTCATGCACCGTAATAAGCCACATCTCTTCCTGTTTCTGTATTTTCAGTATCTCCCAGGATTCTGATAACAGCGACACTCATTCATGCATTAAAAAGTTATTTTAGCAGCCAGTTACTGACGGTTTCCTATAACTTCCACCTAGACTGAAGGCCGAGGATACACAAGTTAGTAAGATGTAGCTCCGAAGGTTCTGGGCTGGGGAGATGGCTCAGCTGGTAAGATGGCTGCTGTACATATGTGAAGATTGGATATGGTAGTGTGTATCTGTAGTCCTAGGGCTCTTCCAGGAAGGAAAGGAGGTGGAGACAGGAGAATCCTCCAAATCTGTAGTCCTAGGACTCTTCCAGGAAGGAAAGGAGGTGGAGACAGGAGAATCCTCCAAAGCTTGTGGGCCAGGTAGCCTCATTCACACAGCAGACACACAAGAGACCCTGCCTTACAGAGAATGCCAAGGATGAACACCTAAAGTTGTCCCCTGACTGCCCTGCATGCACGGTGGCACCAATGGCACCAATGGCAGATGCCTGCACTTACATGTACACATATGCAAATTTGTACATGACACACACACACACACACACACACACACACAGATTCTTAGAGTCTACCAGAAAGAGGATAATAAGCAAGTAATTATAAAACAGTCTGACAAATGATACACTAGTATTATTTGAAATGGAAATGAGGTCCACATTACTCCTTAAAAGGTAAACCTACAGTAGCTTCCAGTAATGACAACGATTTTAGACAAGCGGTAGAGTTGGGTGGAGCTGAGTGCAAATCTTGTCCTTAGACCATATGAACAGTAATAAGACCCAGGCCAGAGCAGCTCTGGGCCTGAGCTCCTTCATCCAGGAAATGAGGGGAGGACAATACATGCCCATCTTGTTCTATTATTAGCAAAATCAAGTGAAAGAAATCACACAAACTGTTCAGGACAGTGCCTGCTGCCAAAATAACAGGCAGGAGATGACAGCAGTTATGGCAGTTCACACTTCTTTGTAGAATGTATAATTTTTTAACCCTTTGGAATCTGAAAGGGAGCCATATCTTGAATGGTCTTTTAAAAAAATCTAGAAAACTAATACTTTAACAAATATTTACTAGACCAAGAAGTAGGAGGAGAAGGATAAGGAAGACATGGTTTACCCTGTAGCAGAACTTTGACCAGAGACATCTGTGAGGAGGGCATCTGTAACCAACAAAGACTCCACAGTTATTCAAAGTTAAAATAGCATTGAACTTCAAAACAGGTATCCTACAGACAAGTGCCTCCAGGAACTGATTTATGACAAAGCTGTACAACTCCAGCTGGTGCCCTGTAAAACCTAGACAATCAACTGGCCATCTAAAAGGACCACACAGTCCATTACTTCATTTTTCTCAGCCCTCAAAATATTCCTGGACACACTATCTCCCCCTCTCACGTAAGCTTCTGTATCCATGCTTCTGAACATTTCCCCTTTGCTAGTTAAAAATAGCCTGGAGTATTCACAGTCTCTTTTTTGTTGTTGTTGCTGTTGTTTTGACAGGACTTAAAACACAGCTGCATGTAACAAACAGTTTAATTGCAAGTTTTAAAAACTCGGTTAAAATGTGAAAACTGCGTTTTGGGTTACTCACTCAAGATGAAAAAAGATGGCTATTCATTTTTTGCCTTTGTAAGTAACAGAAATGGACTTTATGTTAATTTTGAGTTTGATTAACTGAGCGGACCCATGTTTTCTGACAATGGAGGGATGGGGACTGCTAATCTCTTGCTATGAACAACTAGAAAAGGTGGACACAAAATTAGAAGCCTATGTGTGAAGTCACCTGGGAGGTAAGATATTGATGAATTATCAGGTCAAGATTTTGGGGTGGAGAGTTGATAACTAATGTTTAAACTCGCCCAGGGGAAGAGTCACTCTATTGTTTCTAGAGGAAACTCTTGAGAAACAAAGCAGATACTTCTGCCAGCCTTGTGGTGCTAGGAGGCCAGGAGCTAGGCTGAGGGAGAAGTCAAGTCAACTTCCTTATTTTAGGACGTGACTCTAAGGGCTGAACCATGGAAATGCCGCTGAACCAAAAGACAGGCCTTGGAAAGACAGCAATTCAACCTTACTGAGTATGGGCCCCAGACAGGGACATGATAAGGCGCACGCTGTAACGTAGCTAGTTTTACAACATTCAACAAAATAAAAAGGAACATTAAAAATGTTGACAGGGAACTGAGACCTTTTAAAAAAAAGATGTATTATACAAACGATAAGCATGGTTGCAGGCTCAAGGAGTCACTGAATTCTGAAGCAGGCAGAAAACCATCTTAAGACAGAACGGGCCAGAGTACAGAAGCTACAGAAGGATGGGCAAGAGAGGAGACAGTGAGAACTTCCAACATGGAGGAAGGTGCCTGCAATTCTGGAGGGACAGAAAGAAAACCAGGCAGAGAATGTTCCAAACTGATTAAAGATACCACAGCATGGATTCAAGTTGCCCTTGGATGCCAAGGACCATAAATGAGATGCAAGTATAATATTAAACAGACTCTGCATTCAAAGATAGTAAGTACATACTAGGATTGATTTATGTCAATAGGTTCAACAGTTTAGGTCAAAAGGACACAACTGAAATATAAATACACAGGGGAGGAAGTGGGATAGCCTGTTTGCAGAGGGGAAACCGGGAAGGGTGATAACATTTGAAATGTAAATAAATAAAATAATCAATAAAAATCAAAATATAAACCAAATTAAAAAAAAAAAGAAATCTAAACAAACAACCTATGTCTATTAACTAAATCAAATCTCTTAGTTACTTTGTTTAAAAATAAAACCCCATGGGAGGTGGGGGAATGTATCAACCCAAGTAAGTTCAAACACATAAAAAAAGGATACAATGCCAATCTTACACACCTTGGGAAAACAGAAGCAAGAACATGCTTAAGAGGACCGTGTAAAACAACAACAACAAAAAAATTGAAAACGAGATATTTTGAAAGGGGGACTAGTATTTTTCCTGATCAGTGGTACAATAATCTCTTAATAAAATGCTAACAAATCAACTCCAACAGCTCATAAAGGAATGCTTATTAAGCAGCTACTTCTAGACAGGCACATTTCATGTTATTAAAATAAAGAGAAAACTACGTCATTGGCTTCAGAGAAAAACTGACACAATTGAAAGTCGTGTCAGGATAAAAACATAGCAAGCAGAGACTGAACGAATAGTCCCTCTGTGGTCACGGGCAGCCATGAAAGCCCTGCAGGCTATACCCTGAGAGGGAAATACGGCTGCTTTCCCACCAGTGACAAGGCCAAAGCATGGACAAACACGTGTGGGTCCTTACCACTCTTCCTCAACAATGCATGGAAGGTCCTCCCTAGGATAACAGAAACAGATACAGATCAAAAGAACTGTAACTGCACCCAGGCAACTGAAGACCTGCTCATTAGAGGCACAGACTTCTTGAGACTGTGTGTTTTAAGGCATGGTCTTGCTACGTAGTCTTGGTACTTGCTTGTGGACCAGCTTGACACAATCTCTGGTCAGTCCTCCTGTTTCAGACTCCGTAGGCTGAGGGTTACAGGTGTGCATGTGCCATCACGCCCAGATCCTAGAAATGAGTGACTGAGCCACTTCTGCAATACCAGAGGCCAACACACAGCACAGAAGGCAGAAACAAAGGCTGCACAATGATCTGGCTATACTGCTTCTGAATGTCTTATCTGTCACCCACTCACTCAACTAAATTTATATAGAAAAGCAAAGCACCAAGATTAGTAAGCACCACCTCACAGAAAAACGAGGGAACTGGGCTTGCATTCTGGTTACTGATCATTAAGTCTGTAATGAAGACTGGTACAGCTCTGAGCCTGTGGGCTATACGTACATAGGTATTCATATGTCTACACTGTCAGCACTACCGTCTATACAGCAGTCAATCTCACAGACCAGAACCTCCATGTGAAATACAAAAATGAACTCTGAAGTGAGCACAGGACAAATACACGGAGTGATAAATTAAGCTTCACTCAAACGAGTAACTTTCCCCCAACAGGCACCACTAAGAATGAGATATACCACAAAAGGAAGACAGTATGGTGAATAGCCACATAAAATCACACGGAGTCATATGGGAAATCAGAGAAAGGAAAGGTAATGAGAATTACAAACACAGTCACAGGTTCCATCCGGTCTGGGCCCAGGAACTGAACAGATCCAAGATGGCAGCTCTGCCCCCAATCACACAGAACCCAGAGGAAGCAGGGCTCCCAGGAACTCTAACCCAGGCAGTATCTTAGGTAAGCAAACAGCAATGTTCACCCCAAACAGGGAGTAACTGGGACCCACAAGGACCCAGGAAGTCACTCCTGGCCTGGAGCACTGGTTCCCTTTGGTCTGGGCCAGAGCACTGAGCAGACTTTTGGTGGCAGCTCTGCCCCCAATCTCTAAGAACCCAGAGGAAACAGGGCTCCCAGGGCTCTAACCTGGGCAGTATCCTGTCTGCACTTGAGCACTGAGCAGATTTTGGGCCCCAGCACTTACCCCAGTAGTTACACCCACCCCACAAAGTTCTGATACAACCAAGATAATAGGAAAGACAGGCTCCAGTCAGGGACAGGGCAGGTAGCACTAAGGAGATACAGATGGCAAAAGGCAAGCGCAAGAACATAAGAATCAGTAACCCAGGGTACTTGGCATCATTAGAACCTAGTTCTCCCACACAAGGAAGTCCTGAATTCCCCATATCACCAGCAAAGCAAGATTCACTTCTTTATGATTTCTTATGATTTAAGATTCACTTAAAATCACTTCTAATGATGATGATAGAGGACTTTAAGAAGGACATAAATAACACTCTCAAAGAATTTGAGGAGAACACAGGTAAACAGGTAGAAGCCCTTAAAGAGGAAACACAAAAATCCCTTAAAGAGTTACAAGAGAACACAACCAAACAGGTGAAGGAATTGAACAAAACCATCCAGGACATAAAAATGGAAGTAGAAACAATAACGAAATCACAAAGGGAGACCACCCTGGAGATAGAAAACCTAGGAAAGAAATCGGGAGTCATAGACATAAGCATCACCAACAGAATACAAGAGATAGAAGAGAGAATCTCAGGTGCAGAAGATACCATAGAAAATATCAACACAACTGTCAAAGAAAATGCAAAATGCAAAAAGTTCTTAACACAAAATATCCAGGAAATCCAGGACACTATAAGGAGACCAAACCTAAAGATAATAGGTATAGATGAGAGTGAAGATTCCCAACTTAAAGGGCCAATAAATATCTTCAACAAAATTATAGAAGAAAACTTCCCTAATCTAAAGAAAGGGATGCCCATAAATACACAAGAAACCTATAGAACACCAAATAGACTAGACCAGAAAAGAAATACCTCCCGTCACATAATAATCAAAACACCAAGTGCACAAAACAAAGAAAGAATATTAAATGCAGTAAGGGAGAAAGGCCAAGTAACATATAAAGGCAGACCTATCAGAATTACACCAGACTTCTCACCAGATACTATAAAAGCAAGAAGATGTTGGACAGATGTCATACAGACCCTAAGAGAACACAAATGCCAGCCCAGGCTACTATACCCAGCAAAACTCTCAATTACCATAGATGGAGAAATCAAGATATTCCATGACAAAACCAAATTTACACAATATCTTTCTACAAACCCGTATTACAAAGGATAATAGCAGGAAAGCTTCAATACAAGGAGGGAAATTATACCCTAGGAAGAGCAAGAAAGTAACCCTCTTCCAACAAATCCAAAAGAAGATAGCCACACAAAGAAAACTTCACCTCTAATAACAAAATAACAGGAGACAACAATCACTGTTCCTTAATATCTCTTAACATCAATAGACTCAGTTCCCCAATTAAAAGACATAGGCTAACGGATTGGACACATAAACAGGACCCAGCATTTTGCTGCATACAGGAAACCCACCTCAGTGCAAAGACAGACTCTACCTTAGAGTAAAAGGCTGGAAAACAATTTTTCAAGCAAATGGTCCTAAGAAACAAGCTGGAATAGCCATTCTAAAATCTGCAGCCCGAGAACACAAAAGGGGGGAGGGGGCTCATGGCTCCACCTGTACAGGTAGTTGAGGGTGGCCTTGCCAGGCATCAGTGGAAGTGGACAGCCTTGGTACCTGAAAGTTTGGATTCCCTAGTGTTGGGGAATTTCAAGACCAGGGAGGTGGGAATGAGAGGATGGTGGGAGCACACCCTCATAGTAATTGGAGGTGGGGAATGGGGTAAGGGGTTAGGCATCAGTGGAAGTGGAGGGCCTTGGTGCCTGAAAGTTTGGATTCCCTGATGTTGGGAAATTTGAGAGCAGGTGGGGGCACACCCTAATAGAAACTCCCAGAATTATATGGATTAGACAGGACAGAGGCAGGCCGCCAGAAGACTAGATTCCAGAATTCAAACAAACAATTATCTTGATACTAAAATTTGTTTTGAGAATTGTATATTGCAGAATACATAGCCTTGGTGTATCTACTCATCAGGCAAGCTGAGCAGACCTGCTCAAACCTCTGATGTCCTGGAATTCCAGCTGGATGCAGTGAAGACACAGTGTCAGAGGCTTATCAATTTACTCTTCCCCCAATCCCTCTTCTAATATCTCAACACCCATAATCAGCTTGAAGAAATTAATGAAGAGTCAGCGCCCCTATTCCCTGGGCTTGGGGACTGAGATGGTTAATATTGGGCTGTCTTTCTAGGGAAAAGTAGTGGTTTTGTTGGAACAGGGAGGATTAGCTAGGATTTATTGCATAGCCATAACCTACTGGTAGAAATATGTATAATTGTTATTAAGATGAAGTTATAATTTCTTAAATGGTACAAAATTTACTTTGATTTCAAATTTAAGGTTTTCATTGGTATGAGCTTCTTATTAATATAAAAGTGAGATGAATATTGTTACTATCATAGGCATTGTGCTTATATAACACATTTAGGAATACAAGTCTTAGACCCAGTCCTTCTTTAACTTTTTTAACTGATTTGAGATGGTTAGCCTGTGAGTTAAGGGCCTATAGCAAATTCATGGCTTTGAGTTTATTGTTAGAGTGTTTTCTATATTTTCTTTAGAAATAGCTGAGAGGAGTTAACAGACAACAGTCCAGATTGCCTTACATAAATAGTTGGTTTTCAAAACATCAGAAATCCACAGAATTGATGTTACAAACATTTCTGTATTAATGTTCATTTTGATTAGAGATCTGTTTGCTCCTGACAGCTTCCTGTCTTGGATTCTAAGAAGAAATTGAGCATCTTTGGCGTTATTCCAATTGTGGTGAGTCAGCCACTAGGCAAGAATTGCCTCTTTCCATCTACAGACAAATCACTGTCCAGAAAAGGACACACTTGCAGAATAGTCGATTGACTATATCTGCCAAGACAGAGTAATTAGCCCTTAATAATTCTGCATCACTAGGTCTGTCAGATGATCCTGGGCCAAAAGGCTGAAGATCAGATGCTCCAACGTTCTGTAGTATAGGGACTGTCCAGGTGTTCAGCGGTCTCTATAAATTGGCTATGTTTTAGAAGCTATGCTTTGTGCTTCCCATAATTTCAGTTAACTCAGTCATTCTGGATTTCTGATGGGGTTGAAAACTTATAGTCTCATAGCCAATCCTTGCTATTTACTTTCAGAGAAAAGAGTTGAGAGGATGGTTTTCAGCTGACGTTCATTCTAAAGCCAAGAAAAAAAAAAAAAAAAAAGCCAGGTTCAGAACTAAGTCTTTTATTTAGGAGAGATGACAGAGGTTCTGCTTAGTCAACAAAATGATGGACTGGGTATTAGGTCTATCTTGTACCTTACTGACATAAATTGGTATAGTTATGCTCTAACTGTATTTTGAGAGAAAAGTTTTATTTTAACAGGAAGGGTGATATGTAGGAGGAGCTAAAGTGGGAGGAGTAAGGAGAGGAGGAGTAAGGAGAGGAGGAGGAGAAGGAGAGGAGAAGCTAGGTGATGAGAGAGGGGGTGGTGCCAGACATGGAGGCAGATGTTCACGTCTCCGCCAGTCAAAGATAGTTGATGTATCTAGGTTGGGTATTGGGTTACACTTCTGATTGATATTGAGCACTACCAAATTTATAAAGCCACTGGTTAACATTAAAAAATGTATAAAAGCAAAAAGGAGAAGGGGGTATGGGATAGGGGTTTTCTAGGGAGGGGAAATGGGATGGCATCTGAAATGTAAATAAAATATCCAATAAAAAAAAAAAGAAAAGAAAAAGCAAACAATAAAACAACAACAACAACAACAAAAAAAACAAACCAAACCAAACCAAACAAACAAAAAAACCCAAGCACAGTCACAGCCACACAAGTAACTAAAATGAAACTATATAATCCTCAAGGCCGAGCAAGGGAATGAAGGGACAGACCCAGGACTGTGGGAGAAGTCAGACCTGTCAGCTGTTCTGGAGAGACTAAAGGGTAAGTGTCCTGTGATGTCCTTCCTCGGATCTGTGGTTCCCAGCATGAGGTTATCAAGAGTAGTGTGGATCAACTGTGACATTTATATGAGGAACTACCATACAGACACAAAACACAGTTACATCTGTTTTAAGATGTCACACACAGCATAACTGTGTGAAACACATGTGCAAATAAATGAAGAGTTCATTTATTTATGTGTGCCTCAAAATTTAGACAACAGAATTTTCATGATTAAATTTTCCTACTGGAAAGGTTTCTAATGTCGATGAAGTTCGCCTTATCACTGTGTGTGTTGTTTACAGGTTTCCCAGGCTAAGGTCAGAGTGGCTGTCCTAGGTCGCCTTCCAGAGGCTGCTGCTTTCATCTCTGACAGCTAACTGTAATCTGATAATCTGAGGCTGGAGTTTGGGAAAAGGTTGCCGTTAGGAGGCATCCTGAATGGCCTTTGGAGTAATGGTAATATTCTACTCTGTGGCCTAATGGGGTGGGGGTGTGGTGGGGGTGGGGTTACTGACAGGTTGTGGAGCTGAAATGTATGTGATTTCCTACAAGTGTTTCTCACAATAAAGTCAAGCACCAAACAGTTAAGGGAGAGACAGCCTTGGGCATCAGAAGGGAGAGAGCCTTGGGCATCAGAAGGGAGAGACAGCCTTGGGCATCAGAAGGGAGAGTCCAGCCTTGGGTATCAGAAGGGAGAGTCCAGCCTTGGGTATCAGAAGGGAGAGTCCAGCCTTGGGTATCAGAAGGGAGAGTCCAGCCTTGGGTATCAGAAGGGAGAGTCCAGCCTTGGGCATCAGAAGGGAGAGTCCAGCCTTGGGCATCAGAAGGCAGGCTTGCTACTGGCCCTGGCTCTGAGCTGTTTTTTTAAGTACTGCTGAGCAGTTTACATGTTCGGCTGCTGCGACTACACCTGACGTTTCCGAAAAGCCTTGCTAGGGTAGAAAGTTTATTGCCAAAGAACTGGAAAAATCAATCAATCCAATAATAAAACTTTGGTCTCATCTCAACATGGTCTAAGAGGTAAAATTAATAGGACCACACATAGTTATTACCTGAGCTAAGGAGTGTGTCTTCAAGGTAAAATAGATTCCTGCCGACAGAGTAAATTGGGTAGACAAGATAACTCAGACACGAAAGAGGTCAAAAGTCAAACCCCAAATGGCTTCCCTTTGCTCCTTCTTTCTTCTGAGTTACATCATCATCCTAGCAGAATCATCTCTGACAGGATGCTTAGAAGGGGGGGATTCTAGACTGGAAAGATGTCCATGGAAGGGGCAGCTATGGTTGTTAATCTGGAAATGAGGGAAATTCTGCAGGAGAGACAGAAAAAGAGGGTCTGCATCACAAATGCAGGTGAGCGGACTTGGGGTGATGACAAATGCGGAGAAGCGTGGTGACGTCTTGCGATGGAAGGTTGATTTACTTGCATGAGCTGACAATTCAGAAGGGCCTGTGGATGTACTGAATGAGAAAAGGAGATCAAACCAGCTGTGTGTGTATGAGTTTCAACTTAGAAATTGAATCATGAAAGTGGGTCAGGCTGCTGGAAAACAAGCAAACCAACTCCTATACAGATTGCATTCCAGAGACATTGTAAGCTCATGGGCGCCAACTCTGATAATTTCTATAAAGCTTATTCGTTCACTCCCAGCCTTAGCGAGTCGTCCTCCCTCCAGCCACACCCTGAGCTACCTGAAACTCCACCCACCACACATCTCTCCAAGCCTGCCTCCCGCTCAATAGTCTGCTATAGCCTGTACCCTAGCAGACATCTTTGACTTGGTTAATAACGCAGTCTAGTTTGTTCACTGCAGCGCTGAAAGCCTAAGTCAGTTGCCTGCATCATGACGTTTAGTGACTGCAATAAAAAGGTAACTAAGACGGAAGCTGGTACCAGGAGTGGGCTATTGCTGTGAGTGGCCTATGTGTGGTTTTTTTTTTTTTTTTTTTTTTGAAAGAACCTGGAAGGCTTTATTCTAGGAAAGCAGTTGAATGCTGAAAGGGGAGGCTCAAAGGGCCATTTTAGTAGAAGCTTGGAAGACAGCAGTGCTCAGGTCAACGTGGACGATGGAGGCCCAGCTCGAGCTGTCGGACAGGAACACCAACAGCAACTGGGCCAGAAACCATTCTTGCTATATTTGGGCAAAGAATGAGGCTACTTTTTGCCTTTGTCCTAAGAACCTGGTTGAGGCTCAATTCAAGAGTTTTAAACTTAGTTGGCAGAAAAGATTTCAAGATAGCTTGATATTGATCCTGTCATTTGGTTATCAGCAATGATCCTCAGGTAGGTGAAAAAGACCAAGCAGGACACAAAGAAGCACAAAATGCACAGCCTGAAGAAAGAACACTGGCAGCTTTAATGCTAAGCTGAGGCTTGTGCTGTAAGAGGAAAGGAGACTTGGGATACAGAAGTGGTGCCTTCAGTGCAAACTCCCATCCAGCTGTTTCCAATGTGCAGAAAGGAAAGCTTTACGCACCAAAGGAAAGCAACAGCAAATCAAAGTTTATGAAACGTAATGCGCAGAAGGTGGGCAGTTTCTACCCCAAGCCAGCAGCCAAACTTGGCACCATCTGCCACGTGGTTCTGACTTTAGACTCATGAAGGGTACAGGAGAAAGGGGGTTGTGAAATCCTCTTCCATTAAGGAACGCCTCTGATGCCAGGCATGTGGCAGGGGAGTCTCTGAGAGGCCATTGCTCAAGCTTTGAGAGAAGCCTGGGTTGCACTGGAGATGTTGGTGATGCCAGAGGTGGGATGCCTGCCAAGAGGAGCTACAGTCCTGACTGCATCCCTGAAGAGGATGCAGCCCGAGAGAAAAGTGTGGAGCAGTCAGCAAACCTGGAAGAGTGGAACCACCCATAACCTGACATCAGACAGAGCGAGAGCATCTGGAGGCTGCCGGCTGGGCTCTGGTCTTGCTTAGGTCCAGTATTTCCTTCCTATGTTCCATTTCTTTCCTTTTGGAATGGTAATGTGTATTCTGTGCCATCGGATGTTGGAAACACGCAATCTGCCTTTTGATTGTACAGGGGGTTACAATTAAGAGACTGCCTCAAGACTCTGAAGAGGCTTTGGATTTTTTTTTTAAACTATATTGAGACAGTGAAAGACTGGGAACTCTGAAGTTGGACTGAGTGCATTTTTGCATTATATGATCATGAGCCTGTAAGGGTCCAGGGAGCGGGATATGATAGTTTGAATGAGAATGCTCATATGAGCCCTTGGGCTCATAAGTGTGGATCTCGGCTTCCCCTTGGTGGAACTGTTTGGGAAGATTAGGTGTGTCTTTGTTGGAGGCGGTGTGTCTCTGGGAATGGGCATTGAGGTTTCAAAAACCCACAACATTGCCTGGCTGCCTGCCTGCCTGCCTGCCTGCCTGCCTCCCTGCCTGCCTGTCTGATGCTTGTTTATCAGGATGTAAGTCCAGCACCACACCCTCTTTACTCCTTTCATGCTCACTGCTATGATGGTCACGGTCTCACCCAAGACTGGAGCCCCCAATAAACTCCTTTGTCTATAAACTGTCTTGATCGTGGTGTTTTGTCACTGCCACAAAATGAAGACAGTCTCTGTACTGTAAACTTCCCTAACATACTGGTCATTATGCTTTGTTAGTTTATCTGTATACTCAGAAAGGAGAGCTCTGTCTATTCACTGTCAGGGCCCCAATACTCAGCACCATCTCAATCTTGAAGGCACTACAAAAAAGCGGCATTCAATAAATAGAATAAAAATAAGTATAAAAATAAAGACAAACCATCTATAATAGATGTACCCCTTTAGAATGGTCCAAGTATTTCCTATATATTTTCATTAAAGTTAGAAATATACTTCATGGCCTTCATGATTACAAATAAAATATACACTAAGGAATACTGGAAGATATTAACATAAAAACATATTGAGATTAAATAACTCTTGTGTCTTTTTTATTGTTTCAGGTCAGAGAGGTAGATGGGGATAGCCACAAAAATATCTGTGTTCCATATCAAAGAAGTAGTATTAAAAAAGTTAGCCTAGAGGCAGGATAGATAAACAAGAAAATTATCAAAAATTCTTTAGGTATAACACACACAGTATCCCACAAGGATATTCATGTTCACACAATAAAATATTTAAAATCATCCAGTTTATAGCAGAGAAGGCATATTCTGGGGGAGAGAGGGGAAGACCTTAATACATGTTCAGCTGTCTATGTGTGGTTTTTCCCCTTATAGGAAAAAAAAGCCAGAACAGCTGGCCTTACAATAATGAGAAAAGGTATTGATAACGAGCCTTAAAAAAAAAAGGGTCTCAAATGCTCATTCAAGGCTGGCATTCATTCTTCACTCAGAGCCTGCCTGTCAGGCTTGAAAAGCAACATAGATTACTAGCACTTTCTACAGTCCAGTCATGGAGAACATAAATAAATGTATTCTTCACACAGCAATGAGTAAATGGGGGAGCATTTTGTGTATTACAAGGGCCCATACACTCTGCTTGGCTTCAGTAAGTTGCCTTTAATTAACTACAACTATTTATATCCAACTTAGAAATTCCCTAATTTGACATTTCATTACATAGAAAACGCTATCTTTAAATCCTGATTTACACAATGAGTTTCTTTTTACTGGTTTATATGCAGTTCTTATTAAGTTTAATAGATAATTGACTCAAAAAGGAGTTTCTTTAACTATTTAGAAGCTTGAAATAATTTATTTTATATTTCACTTTAGGGAGAGTTTTTTTTTGTTGTTGTTGTTTTGTTTTTTTTTGTTGTTTTTTTAAACAACTGATAATAAGAGGAAAATGTAGTGGGGGTTTGAAATGTAGTGGGATGGATGCATGGCTTAGCAGTTTTCGTTACAGACAGCACATGAAGCTTCTTGCAGAAGATTCGAGTTCAGTTCCGAGCACACATAGAGCAGCTCACAACTGTCTGTAACCAGTTCCATGGGATCCGACGACCTCTTCTGGCCTTTGTAGACACCTTGCATGCAAGTCGTGCGTATACAGAACTGCAAGTAGGATACCCATATACATAAAAAAAAAAAATCTTAAAGTAAAATGTAGTGGACTGGAAATAAAAAATATAATCAGCAGTGTCATGTTTACTGAGGGTAAAGTTAAAAGTTCTACTTTGAAAGTAACTCATGAGAATTCCCACTAAAACACAACTAAGTTTGCTTTCTACCCTAAAAAAAAATGACTTCAGAAATATCAATGACTGCCAGCTTTTAGTCAGAAGCCACTCCTATACTTTCCATTTACTGGAACACACACGGACACACACAGGCGCCAGCACACGCACCCCTCCAATGCAAGCACATGAACATGTACCCAGTGATGATACCCAGACTTGTTTCCCATCAACTGTTACTGAGATTAACAGAGAGACATTTTAACAGGAAGGAGTGTTTTAAGAGTCCCAGATGACAGAACAAAAGGGGGGGGCATTTCTGAAATTGTTTATTATAATCATTTGGGAGTTGCTTATTAATGCCTGGCTGTCCTGTGAGTAACCTACTTGGCAAGCTCAAAGAGGTCACAAGTGCAATGCACTGTAGGATGGGTATTTGCTGAGGAAAGCCTGCACTGAAAGAATCAGGAGCTGGGTGGGCAGTGGTGGTGCACGCCTTTAATCCCAGCACTTGGGAGGCAAAGGCAGGCGGATTTCTGAGTTCGAGGCCAGCCTGGTCTACAGAGTGAGTTCCAGGACAGCCAGGGCTATACAGAGAAACCCTGTCTCGGAAAGAAAAAAAAGAAAGAAAGAAAGGAAGGAAGGAAGGAAGGAAGGAAGGATGAATGAATCAGGAAACTGAAAGAGGAATCTAGTTCTAGTTGTGGCACCAGAGAGACTTCATGGGCCTATGATGTAGATGTGCAATTGCAAGAGAGGGAAGGGCTTTCTAAGGTCAGATCACAGGGGGCACGCAGTAACTTATATGCACAACCTACACTAGCACCATTTTGTCTTTTGGATTCATCTCATCTGCTCACATTACTATAAGTGATGGGGAACCACAGTTTAGCATGCCTTACAAGCCTGAAGCTAGCAGATACCCCACACTTAGGGGTAGACATGGAGGAACAACCTCTCCCTCTACAGGCAAAGGCAGCACGTCATCCCAACATCTCTGCTGCAAGGAAATACTTCTTGCCACCTTCTGACGCAGCACTGCTGGAAAGAGGAAGGAGACCACAGACTCAGAAGTGGTGATGAAGGCTTGAAGCAGGTAGAATAAACATAGAAACGGGCCAAGCAACTAACTAAAGTCTGTTTGCTGGCCCACACTCATTCTGATTCTTCTGCTGTGGATGGCCCCGTTGGACATGGAGGAGGCCAAATATCCTACACTAAAAGGTTATTTTGACTCTACATTGAAAATCTGGCTTCTTCAGTCATGTTTTTACCTTCCACAAATATTCTCAAAACCAAAACCAAAAGACTCTATGAACTATGATAATAAACACCTCTGGGATTTACTGATAAACAGATCTACCTTATTATGAGAAAATCTTAACCAGTTTTCTTCTGTGTTTCCCTTAACTGTTCAAACCCCACACCATTAGACTTTGGTTACTTGGTTATAGTTAATTTTTATTTAAACACACACACACACACACACACACACACACACACAGAGAGAGAGAGAGAGAGAGAGAGAGAGAGAGAGAGAGAGAGAGAGAGAGAGGCCTCAGTGGACAATGTGCCTGCCTCATACATCTAAGGACCTGAGTTTGGGGACCAAGAATCCGTATAAACCTCAGTGCAGTGGTGCACATCTGTGATCTTACCACTCCTACATTCAGCTGGGAGGTAGAGGAGAAACTCTGGAAGCTGACAAGCCAGTGAGCCTGGAGCATGCAGTGAGTGGCAAGCAGTAAGTGCAAAACAGGGTGAAAGATGAGGACGGACACCAGAAGCTGTCTTCTGGCCTCCACATGTATACATGGCAGGTGTGCCCCACCCCATACACACATCACATGCACAAACACATATAAAGACTTCTTTAAAAAATGCAGGCTACAAACTTTTTAATTATAAGTACACTGACAGACTTTTTTTTTTTTTTTTTTGGTTTTTCGAGACAGGGTTTCTCTGTGTAGCCCTGGCTGTCCTGGAACTCACTCTGTAGACCAGGCTGGCCTCGAACTCAGAAATCCGCCTGCCTCTGCCTCCCAAGTGCTGGGATTAAAGGCGTGCGCCACCACCGCCCGGCAAGAAGACAGACTTTAAACTGTCATATTTTAAGTCAAATTTGTTACTCTATTTTTCTAAGGCTGGAAAGGAACCTTGAATGGTTATTTAAACTTTTGTTCTAAACCAGTGGTTCTCAACCTGTGGATCAAACAACCCTTTTACAGGGTTGCATATCAGATATTTGCATGATTCCTAAGTTACAAAATTACAGTTTGAAGTATCAATGAAAATAATTTTATGGTTGGGGCCACCAGAACATGAGGAACTGTACGAAAGGATCACAGCATTAGCAAGGATGAGAAACACTGTCCTAAACCAAGCTACCCAAAAGTGAATCAAATCATTTTTGTTAAGCCATTAGGAATTTTTTATACAAAAATTGAATTGCTATGGTTGAACTTAGTTCATTATTTCTACTGTACAGAGATCATAGGTTATCTGCTTAAATTCCTCCCATATTATCGTGTTAGTAGTGACCTTATGAATCAAGCACTCATTTCCCCAACAATGCTTCATGAAATAGCTCACCTCAAACTTAGATGCAAGACAATAAGCACTCATTTTTTTGTTCATGAGCTCATGTGTCTGGGGTCAGGTTTGCTTGTCTGTTTACTATGTCAGGAAGCAGGTGAACCTGGGTTTGGTTGCTTTAACATGCACAGTCTCTTCTTGGTGCCATTCTCAATGAGGGTTCTGATCTGTAGGCCGGCCTGGAGATGTGAAGCGGAGAGGGGAGGGACATCCAGGAGAAGGCCCCCATGTGAGAACTGGTACAACTTCACTTCAGCCACATGCATCAGGTCAAAGGAAATCTTAAAAAGCTCCCAGCTACATGGCTGTGGGAACACAGCACAAATCTTGATCGTGAGAACTGGCAACTGAACTGCAAGCTGTGGGTAAGGACAGGGCTGAGAGTAAGGCCACTCAAAAAAAAACAAAGCAAAACCAACCAGCCAGCCAGCCACCAGTCAGCCAAGCAACCAACCAAGCAACCAGCTAGCTAGCCAGCCACCAGTCAGCCAGTCAACCAAGCAACCAACCAAGCAACCAGCCAGCCAGCCAAGCAACCAACCAACCAACCAGCCAGCCAAGCAAGCAACCAGGGAGCTGCCAGCCAGCCAGGCAGGCAGGCAGGCAGGCAGCCTAACTCCATTTAGTTTAGTTTTTGCTTTGTTCTACTGAAAGCAGACCTTACCATGCACCCCAGACGGACCTCCCAGTCTCCTCCTTGTCAGCCTTCCAAGTGCTGGACTGCACTGCAGGCAAGCCAGTCAAGACTGGCTCCATAGCATCTTTAACACAAGTAATCTGACATTAACGGTGTCTCCCTGTCACCTTGCACCAACGCAACACCAACCACTCGTCATCACACAAGGCCGCAGGAGTGGTGTCCCACTGACATCACGGCAGGTGGAGGGAAAGGGCAAGCTGGAATGTTAAGACCATAGGAATGGAGACATAGAATTTGGTAGCTGCAGAAAAGCATGGCATAAAAGTTCCCTTACATAAGAGACCGTTTGTATTTTAAAACTAAGGAACTGATATAGCTAAAGTCGCTCCCTGGGATCTCTCACACGCTTCCTTATACCAACAGATTCATCCAAAGAGCGACACCCAAGAGCCTTTAAAATGAACCGTTTATTACATCAGATTGTAGTTCTCACATTATGTAAGTTACACATATGCTTATTCTGAGTATTTCACATGGAAAATTTAAACTTCTATAGGCAAGCAAAACCGTACCACACAATATATTGGGAAAGGGGATCTGCTAAACGTTCAAATAAGGCAAGTATTTAAAAACAATAAAATGGTAACAAAAGCTAACCATTCCTTTAAGAGAAGTCAACACTACAAGCTACATGTTCTTTCTGAGTGTATTCATATAATCGAGGCAGTGTTTCTTCATTTAAAACCTCAAGAAACGGAATAAGAGTCACTCACGGACAGAGCTGCCTTCAAGATTCCATTCTCAGCTGCGTTCTTCAAATTTAAAAAAAAAAAAAAAAAACAAAAAAATCACAAAGTGCACAATGAAGGTCTATCAAAAACTGAATCTGCTACCCTAATAACGGCTGTCCATGCTTAATACTTAGTAGTTTATTGGACCAAATTATATTTTTCCTGGGGGGGGGGGGGAAATTAAGATAAGCCACTGTAAAATATTTAGTTTGAAATATATGCTAATACCTTTCATAGAAATCAAAGATTATGGAGGGAAGGGTTATTCATTATGAGGAATAGGAAGCAAACACTAGAATGACCGAACATTTTCAGAGAACAAGCGCCACGGGGGACATGTGCATTCAGCCTTGCAATACAGCGCGATGCGGCCTTCCTATTCCAGCCAGTCTACTTCATCGAACTCCGAGTCATCCTTGCAGTACAGAGCCATGCGGCTTTCCTACTCCAGCCAGTCTACTTCATCGAACTCCGAGTCATCCTTGCAGTACAGAGCCATGCGGCTTTCCTACTCCAGCCAGTCTACTTCATCGAACTCCGAGTCATCTTCCGAGTCACTGTACTCCACAGCAATGCGGCGAGACAGGATGGTGGCAACGTCATTTTCAATCCGCTCATGCTTCGCTTCCTGTTCACGCTGCTCTTCCACTTTGCGAAGCTGAATACCTGATAGAGCAAAGCCAGACCAATCGCTTTAAATCAGATCCCCAAACTGGACACGATCCTGGATTAAAACCAAAAGCATCTGAGTGCCACTAATAGGAAAATAAAGAGCAAACTCCCCTACAAACAGATGTGAGTTATTAGGTCTTCTGTTACGAGGTCATCTGCAGACTGGATACTGACCCCACCCCGCTGAGACAGTCCTATGAATATCTGTACTTACTCACCATGCTCCACCCCAGCTCCCCCAAAGAAGTTAACCAGATGACCCCCGTCTATCTCCTCTGGGGCCAAATAAACACTGATGAATATATAATCCGTGGTCTTCATGTCTTTCTGAACCTGAAGGAAAGGCACTGCTAATTCTCTACACTCTTGACTCCCGCTTAGGAAATGTTGAATTAAGAAACAAATAAACATGGCCGTTCTTGTTTCTAGGAGAAGAAAGAACCTTAATCCTTTAGAGGCATCTGGCAAAACGAAGGTCAGTAATACCCCGAATAAATAGCTTCTACACCGGGAATACCATTTTAAGGAGGTTAATATGGGTATTAGAGAGAATTTTTATTAAATTTTCTGTATTGTAGAAGTCCAACGCTTTAAATTTGTTTTCCAGACAGACTCATGTAGCCTAGGCTGGCATGGGACTGAGCGTAGCCAAGGATCGCCTAGAGCTTCTGATGCCCCTACTGCCTCGACTTCCCCAGGGCTGGGACTACAGTGTTCAGTCTTACGTAGCACTTGGGATCCAGCCCAGGGCCCTGCACATGCTGAGCAGGCACTCTTAACCACTGAGCCACACCCCCAGCCCAGGGCTGTCAACTTCTTATTCATTTTAAGAAGCTCTCCTGCTTAAACATGTTGTTGTTGTTGTCCCCAAAAGTCATTTAAGATGTAAGTTCTCCATAGCCCTGTTTCCTAAACACCACTTGTGCAAACACATGACCACCTAAAAGCTTGTAGGTGTGGACCATGGCACTCTCTTAGGAATTCGGGAGGTTCCCAGCAGGACACTAACAGCGCTCTTACCTTTCCGAATGGCTTCCAGCAGCACGCTCCTTGCGTCACTGATTACAGGCAGGGTGGATGGATGGCGCTTTGGCTCAGAGGCAGGTAGAACTTGTGATGGAGGAGATGGAGGCATTAAGGGGGCATGGGGACCTGGGGCAGGAGATGGAGTTGGATGGAGCCCAGAGGGAGGATGAGCAAGAGCTGCAACTGTGACTGGCGAAGATGGCCGAATGCCAGGGGGAGGTAGAGGAGGTGGAGGTGGGGGTGGAGGCAGCCCCTGCACTTCACCTTGTGGGAGTGGATGAACTGGTACAGTCTCACATACTGGGGCAGCTCGAGCTACTGGGGGAGAGGGCTGTACTAGAGGAGGAGCAATTGGAGGGGGAGCTGGGTGAAGAACCCCAGGGGCGATCTGGAGAGGAGCTGGAGGTGGGGGCACTGCTGGGGCCTGCAAACCAGTGGCGGGAGGAGGAGGCGGGGGAGGGACTGGGGGGGGAGGAGTTGAGGTCATCGAAGCTCTTAGTGAAGAAGTTGACAAGGCAGATGGAAGAGGTGGTGGAGGAGGTGGGGGAGTGGGGCTCACAAACACGGGTGTTCTGCCTGCAGCTGGGGACTGGGGGCGATTCTCTGTCAAACCTGTAGCAGAACTGAAATGATACAGACATCCTAGGCGTTATTAATCAGAAAGCTGAAAAAGGACACGAGTGTAGAAACTGTAAACGACTCTACCACTAGCTCCATGAAAACAAACCCACTGTCATATTCCTATAGAAGCTGGAAACCACTTAACATTATTCCAAAGAATAGGAGCTAAAAAGTGTACAAGCAAATTAATAGGTGATGCTTTGGTTTATAATAATCTAACTTTCTGAACAGTCTCAACTTTGGATGCAACTCTCCCGTCGTCTCCTCAGGAGAATGCTTACTTCAGTAAACAGTGCTCAGCTCTACGCTGTGACGGGGAGGCTGTGGTGACCCCCACCCCCACCCCTACCGCACTGTAGTGTCTGCAGTCACAGAACACCACTTGGCTAACACGATGGTGTTTGTGTAACGAAGCAGTTAAGGCTCATCCTATGTCATGTCAGTGAAGCCAGTGGCAGCTCATTAAAAACCACAAAAGGACATTTACGCCGCTTTCTTCCTAAGGCTGCTACACCAAATAAGCCAGGGGTATGGGGCTTTTGTGGTTTGTCCTATCTTAAACTACAAATGGTAAAGCCAGTCTGTATTTCTCTACTAGAAAACCTCTTTAATATGCTTATGTTAAAAATTTCTAAGTTGGATCACATAACATTTTAAAATAGCCTTACTGAAATACTGCTACAAGCAACTTTCTATTATCTTGAAGTTGCTAATGTATTTTTCTTAATATCAGACTGACATCGTTGACCTCCGTATTTTAGAACTTTGCTAGATTGTAAAAACTCATTTTTTCTTAATAACTGTATATGATAATGCTAGTTAACAAAGCTGTAATTACATACATGAAAACACTAATCCTTAAAGCAATTAGCTAAATGTGCCCAGGAGAATATGCCAGCTCTAATCAGAGGAAAGGAAATACATTTCGTGGCTAACGGTGACTGGCTCCTGCTTCTGTAACCCAAGTTTTACTCTAAGTAGGCATTTATGGACAATCTCCGGCTGCTTCCACACAGAGATGGTAGACTAGAGCCCTTGAGACAGAAAGTATTTATCCAGAAAGCCTAAAATGTTCATTACTGATCCTTCAAAGAAAAAGGTCCCCGACCCCCAAGATAAAGCATTATGACACCGTCCCCATGTACCTGATACAGGTGGGTGTGGGCTTCACATCTCCTGCTCCATGCATTGGTGGAGGTGGAGGTGGCTCATGGGGTCTGACTAAGACCCTTTCCTCAGCTCTGGTTAGAAGTTCACTCATCTGACTGAATGGCAAGGCAGAGAGCGAGTACGACCCATCCATATGATCCACGTATGTCTGTGGCCTTAAAGAAATACAGAGCATCAGTGTATCCGTTGGAACCACTACATCGAGAGTCAATCTTGTGAATGCAGTTGTGTATCTCTGTGTGACTTGTTTTAACCAATGATTGGTAAGTATAATGACCACATGGACATTTTGTTTTCTTAAACTAATGGCTTCCAAAAGTCTTGTAATAAGAGCAAACTCTCCCTGCTTCTACAGCCAGAGAGAGGCAAGAGAGCTCAGAATACAGCCGAGTAACACAGCAACATGAGGTTTAGATAAAGTAAGATTTTGTGTGATCATGTGAAGATTTGTGTTTACTGACTGCAGCACATTCTGGGAGCAGAGCTGGTTTAACAGATGTGTAGAGCATGTCATAAGCTAACCAACTTACACTGCAAACAGGCCAGACTGCACCTATGTCTAACTAACAGAAATGCTTAATACAGTTTGTTTTTTCAATTTCCATTCTTTCAGTTTCTGTAAGTCAGTAGCTAAATAGCACCTCTTAGATATGTACTCTCTTAAAATAGGCCACAATACTTTAGCTGTGCATCCAATACTTTCTATGTGCTTTCAAAAGAAAAAAATTAAGCTATTTTCCAATAAAATCAGTATGATAACATATACATAGATTTTTCCACAGAAGCTTGAAAGGATATCTGTTATGGTAGCAGGGTACTTAGATAGGGCTCCTGGCCACTGAGAAAGGAAGAGGATCTAGCCCACATGTCTGTAAAAGAAAGTAATTCTGTTTGAAATCCCTGACATATCTGAATTTAGGGATGTGGAAAAGAAAGGAAGTCAGGGGACAGAGAAAGAACAGTCAAACCTCAACTCTTGCTTCATATGCAATAAAAATCAATACCTTAAAAATATTCCAGACACACTCTAATATGACATTCTAAAACACTCTACCTGAAATACTAGGAGGTACCTAAGCCTTCTGATAAAAGCTAAAACAAGTCAGAAAAGTATACACTTCAAACTTCTTTTTCTACAAATGACAACACAAAGTTCAAATACGAAAATGACCTGCCCAAGGAAGTTAGAATTCAGCAGGTTCAGTGGTCAGGGCTGAAACAATTTCTGTTGTTAGAGAGCCTTCCAATTCAACACTTCAAAAGGCAAGACTTGGAAGTATAGAGCAGTATTACAGGTAAATCCAATGTTTACCATTCATTAAACAAACAAACAAACAAACAAACAAACCTCGTCTCAAAATGCGAGGCTGGGCCGTTAGCAACTTCAATGTGCTTGTGCAGGAGGTCAGCATCATCCTCGGCCAGCTCTGGACCCTGGGCCAGCTTCTGCCATTCCCGCCGCCTGTCGTGAGGTGCTCTTGGCACTTTCTCTGGTTCATGAGGACGGTCTAGATTTTTCTGCTATAACAGATGTAATAAAACAAAGCCAGGTGGTGAAATGCTAAATCCTCAAAAGGAGGTTATAACAATCAAAATAAAACTCTCAGATCAATACTGAAAATGACAATGTCATCATAATATAGCAAAACAGAGAACCATTTTACTATACATTCAGAGTTAAAATGGATCCAAGGTCGCTGCAATCCCAGTTTTTCACCATGGTTTGGTAACTCAATTTCAAACCGAGAGATTAGATACAAAATAGTGTGCTCCTAGATTTAAGGCAGAAAGTCCTCTGAATGGAAAAAAGTCACTATCACTTACTCTTAAACCTACTTTTAATAAGTATCAATGTTTTACCACGAATGGAACTGTCAACCCCCAATCAAATAACGAAGACAGTAAATTATCTGTATGGGAAACGGCCAGAGATTAAAATCAGGAGAGACAGTATAGAAAGGCCTGGAGAAGGTACAACAAGTATCAAATGTCCAAAGGGACAAAGCAGGTAACATACATGAACAAAGCCTGTCAGGTATAAGATGGGACATGCTACAAAGTTGACAAGCATGGCCATATAAGGAGTTCTCTTCAAGCACAATTTAAAAACCCTTGTGTGTAGCGACCGAAACCTGTGTTCAGGAGCACTCTGGCCTGCCAGTCCCCACTGCAAACCCCAGCCAGAACACAAGGGCACTGTCCAGCACATAAGCATGCAACAAGAGGGCATGATGGGGACTGAGGAAAGCCGAGATCAACAGAAGCATGGTGAAGACAAACTGCCTCTGCTGTGCCCAAATAAAGCTTATTTCTTCCTTCTTTGTGCTTGTAAAGTCATCAGATTTTAAATATGAAATAAAGCAGATTCCAGAAAGTTGTATCAAAGTGGAGAAGTAAAGTGCCACAGACTGGCAACGAGGATTTGGTGAGAATACAATAACCTGCTGAAGACAGCCAGGCCACGTGGTGTTGCACAAGCACAATGGCTTAACTTACCAACTTCACTCACATCTACACGATACTTTCTTGTGATCTGAGTAGTTATAAGGACTTTAACGCATGGACCCAACAAAGCAAGGCTGCCAAAGTGTAGATTAACGTTTCCCAGAAGTGTAGATTAACGTTTCCCAGAAGTGTAGATTAACAACGTTTCCCAGAAGTGTAGATTAACAACGTTTCCCGGGTGCAACAATACATGAATACATAAAAAATAACTTCAAGTGTTTGACTGACTCTCTTGTAATACCTTCTGCTTTCTCTTTTCCTTCCTCTTATCCTCTGTATCTTGCAACATCTTTTCTTTCCACAGATCAAAGAAATATGAAGGGTTGGTGTAAAACTTCAGCCCTTCCTTTCCATCGTCCCTGGAAAACACCCCCAACACAGAGTATTAGATGAGACAGAGCAACAGAGCAACACTTACCACTGAAGTGTGCTTCCCTCCCGTGACAACACATCAGCACAGCGTGTGCACAGTAGTGCCTTGCCAGGCATGGTGCACATCGGTGATCTCAGCACTCAAGGCAAGAGACTAAAAGGTCACAAGTTTGTGGCCACCCCAGATGACATAAGGACATTGTATCTCAAAATAAATAAATATTGCTAAAATTGAGTATTATAGTAATACATTTTTTTAAAATACAAATCAGAAAGGAAACTATGAAAAATGGAAAAGCAGATGCCTTTCAGAGTTGAGTAATAGTTTAAAGCACTGTTGCTCAACTGTAAGGCCCACTTTGGCTGAATACTAAATTTCCAAGCCCTTTGGAAAGTTCAATTAGAAATACTTCTGCCAAATTCCAAGTCTGAAAGCAGGAGCATCGCTTAGAACAGAGAGCCTTCCGTGTTTCCACTAGTGTTCTGTGAACTCACTATCTTACCAAATCTAAAGGGGTTCCTAACTCTCAGCTCACTTACTCACATGCTGAACTACGGCTTCAAATAATCATTTCAAGATTATTATTTTTTTCCTTTTCAGAATATGAGCTTTACATTTTAAACTATCTATTTAACAAACCCTCTGAAAGAATTCCCAACAAACACTGAGTAATTCCAGACTTCACTAGAGTAAGTGGTGGAAAGTATTAAAAGCTACATATTCATTATGCAGAAAGGGCAGATGTACACACTGAGAACAGACAGATTGTAGCGACGATGTCTGTCAGTACTGGGGAATTTCAAGCTTCACTTTCTTAAGGTTAAAATTTAAATCAGGAAGACAATGGCAACTTCCTCCACACAGTTCCGGGAATAGCATTGCTAGTGTCTGTCCATAATCACCACTCGAACAGGCCCTGGCTTTTGTGTGTCAGAGCCTACAAAGTCATCTGTGAATAAAGGTTTTGTCAAAGCATTAAGTAGGAAGGCCATCCTCTGTTGGCTAGACTCAAAAGCAAATAAAACTGTGTGTGAACGAAGCACTTAGGTCTGGACTTGCACTTCTCTGCTGACCTGTAAGGAGTGAGGATATTGAGAGGCGGCGGCTGCTCACACACATCGTATGTCTCCTGCAGCGGGATAGGCAAGGTCTTACGGTGGAAAAGCTGCTGATCCTGAACCGTAGAGCTCCGGAAAGCCTTTCTCATGGTTATATCCTGCAAGGACACTAAAACAAAACCACAATTCCTAAGACAACTCAGCCGGACCACATATTAACACCGCTTGTTTGTTTCAGAGCTAGTATGCCACAAAGGCTGTGTGCCTTAAGTCAGGAGTCATTCTAAATACGGCATCATTGTATTTACCCTACCGTTCTCTGCCTGGCCTTCTCCGTGAGCTTTAGCACATGCTCTCAAGCATCAGGACACACTGCCCACCAATATTTCCTTTTCTTTACTGGCTATTCTTGCCCACTCCACCTTCTGCCATTTTCCCCATCTACCTTTATTCCTTGTTAGCTTGCAGTCAGGAATGCCTGAAGGGACTAATTACTAGTGTGTTGGCTCCTTGCTGAGGATACTATAAATATTACATATGGGTGATCTATATTAGTTTTGATGTTACTCTTCTGTTTGTATATACCAATTTCAACCTAAGCATACATTTTGGAAGACTGAGACTATCTTGTACATTAGTATCTGCAGTAACTGGGAGAGGTCCACCACACTCGTGATGATTTACAGCTAGCTTCATTTACTTATGAGCTCTCCAGCATATTCAAATAAGGTTTACATCACAATTTATCAAAGCAGTGTACTCTTGACATTAAGAGTGATTTTTTTTTCATATTAAAAAACTGGGCAAAGCCAGTATGATGGCTCCCAGCACTTGGGAGGGGAGGGCAAATTTGCTACAAGTTCCAAGATTAATTTATAGTGTCAAAATAAAACCAAAATCAGAAGAAACTTCCTTGCATACTAAATATATATTTGTATTGTAAGTATACAAATACCACATCAATAGCAATGTCAATAATCACTCAGAGTTTTCAATCATTTTCCCTACAATACCCTAACATTTCTTAAGGACAACTCATGGACATGTGAATCTGTATGTCACAAGGGCAGCCATGGCACGGCTCCACAATCATGGTCACAGAAGAGCTACACTTCAGCAGGTCCACACACTTGACACATATGTACAATCATCAGAATACAGTTTAGAGCTTCCCCAACTATCAGCAGAGAGCAGCTTGGGAGATATGTAATGGGTAAATACTGTATGTGATAGGTGCTTTCTCTAATTTTCATGACATTTAACTTTTCAACATTTCAGTGAAAGGGAAACTGCACCTTTAAATACAGGAAAGTTACAAAATGTACACTAGGTTCAACAAGAGGCTAACAGCCTACCAGGCCAGAAAACTCAGATCTGTTCTTGAGGCTACCAGAAGTAGCCTGCGTTTGGAGAAATGAACATGGATCAGTCATTGCCAACCGCCCTCTCTCCTAATCAACCGTGAACCAAAACAGTGCCTGGTGCCAGATGCCCAAAGCCATTTTGGTAAAGGATATAAAACGTATGCAAGAGAGTAAGAATTTTTCTAGCTTCAGCTCCTCAGTATGTCATCTTAGTGATAAAGCAGACATCGTGACAAAAGTCCCTTCCACTCAACATCTCACATTACCTCAATAGGACTATACGCACAGTAAGTATGCTAGCTCAGTGTGTTTGCAAGCAAATTGAATTAAATATAATTGTATACATTTTTATAACATTTTAACACATTTTCTAAATTACATCGGCAGTTTCATGGTTGCTACCACTTAAAGATAATACAAAATACCTTTATTATACTCTGTAGTTTAATTATATGTTCATGTTCCTTTCTTTGAATTCCCTTTAAATTTCAAAACCCAAATTGAATCACAAATCTCCACAATTCTAAAACAAGTAGTCAGCTTTTAGATTTAGAATTTTTCTCCATGTTTCAGATATTTTAAAGAAATAACAGAAAAAAATAAAGCAAGTTACATATAATTCTAAAATATTCATATCTTTACTCATTTACTGGTAACTATATTTTTACTTTGAAGTTTACTGATGCTGTTAAGACTTTTATTATTTATTAAGACACTTAACAGTATGAGAGTAACCAGAATGCAACATATATACATATATGTATATATATATATGTATATACGTATATATGTACATATATACATACATACATATGTATATATACATATATATGTATATATATATGCATGGAACTGTCAAGGAAGAAAATCAATAAATGTGGTATTTTAAAAGTAATAGCATTTTGAAATTAAATGTTCATATGTATATAGATACGAAACTGAATTATACAAGTACTATTACTGGCATACAATTGTAACTAGATATTAAAAAGAAAATGTTGACATAAATTATATTTGAAAGTATTTATGATTATAATGTATTTCTCAGCAGTAACAATTACAGATGTATTTCATAGATTTTAAGGAACGTGATTAATGTATATAAACATACTTCAAAGGAACCTACAGAGGTGAGACAGATGTGTGGCAAACTGTTTGGGCCTAGAACACAAGAAAACTCTCACAATTACACAATAAAAAGAGAATCCCATCCTAAAATGGGCAAACGCACGGGACTTAGAAGGAAAAGCTAGGGGCAGAGAACTGAATGGGTATTTCATCAAGAAAACATATACAGGGCTCTAATGTCATTAGCCATCAGGATCTCATGAATAAAGTGAAAGACGCCCTGGTCACAAGAGACCACTTACTATGTCATTCACCCACAGGACATGTCCAGAACAAGGCAATCAGTGACAGGGAAGATCAGTGGTAAGACACAGGTGTGGTGAGAGAAGAAATGTAGAGTGGAACCTCTTTATGCTGTGCTTTTAGCACACTGACTGTACTTGGTAAATATGCTAAAGCGATCTCACCGAACTGTATCTCAATTGTAACAGATGCGGTAAGTTAAAGAGTAATAAACACTCGTTACATTATGTCAAAAGGATTTTGTTTAAACATAAAGATATTTATTCTAACATTCTACTCTCTGCTTTAAAAATATTCTTTAATGTTTTCATTGTTTAAATTTAGATCTATAACTTGAATTTGTACTAAAGATATTATTCAGAAAAAAAATTGATAAATATATTATGAAAAGTTCACATGAAACAAGTCCCTATAGCAGTGGTTCTCAAGCCGTGGTTGCAACCCCTTTGGCAAATCTGTCTCCAGATGAATGTTATAATTCATAACAGTAGCAAAATTACTGTAATGAAGTAGCAATAAGAATAAGTATGATCTGGGTCACCATAGCATGAGGAACTGTCCTAAAGGGTCACAGCATCTGGAAGGTTGAGAACCTTGTATAGTATAGAAGTGAACGTTATATTCTTAAGTTTCATTTCTTTTTACAGATTAAAAAAAGGAAAGGAATTTGTGAATCATCAATGTCTCAAGGCATTTTTTAAACAAACAAACATTAACATGCAAGGTATGTACAGAGGCATGGAGTCTGCTTTCACTTCTAAAATTTCTACCCTTACTAAACAGCAAACCAACCAACCAAACAACGAAAATAAAACAAAACCCTGGCATTTCTGCCTTACCCTTAGCATAGAACAATTTTTGGGGAAAATGTTCACTTGAAACTGGTAGTAGCAGTTGAATAACTATCAAGGTAATAGTTTAGCAATACTACACAAAGGCTCAGTCAAAGAAATTACATCCAAACCTTAAGATTTCAGATACTTTTCACAAGACTAAGTGAGAAAGAACTAAAGAGTCTAATTAAAATGTCTTTATGACAAAAAATTAAGAGATAGACAGTATACACAAGGATTTTTTTTCTTTTTTATGGAGAAATGGAAAGCTAGGCTGGCGGCTCTTACAGATAATACACAGACTTATTTCTGCACAGTAAAGAGTTTAATTAAAATGTCTTTATGTCAAAAAATTAAGAGAGACAGTATACACAAGAAGGATTTTTTTTTTAATGGAGAAATGGAAAGCCAGGCTGATGGCGCTTACAGATAATACACACTTATTTCTGCACAGTCACAAAAGCACAAAAGGTCAGGGAGCAAGTGTATGTTCACACTTAACACTGTTGGGAAACACGCTCACTCTCATCTCCTGCCTTGGTGCAACATAAAGGAAACTACAGAAAGAGGAAACTTACCTTCTTCCTCTTTAGGATCAAGCTGTGTGACACTAACAGACAATCGGTCCACACGTTCTTGCAGTGAGTTAACTCTGAAGGAAAAACTATGTGCTTCATTGAATAATTCTCCAAATATGTCTTCAGCATACTTACCTAAGCAAAAAACGAAACACGCCATGAATGTCCATGAATCTGACTGTCATCACCATTCACAACAAGCAGTTTAGCAGTTAAAGGCGCTGTTCTGTTGCATCTGGAACTAACTTAACCTTTAAACCCTATCCTAATGTTATCAGCACCGCAGGGGCACGTCGAGGAAAACTGACTGCAAATCCTGCCTTACTACATCTGCTTGGTGACCCGGGTCTGAAATGGGAAGACTATATGTTTTATACTTACCTTCCAGATGAGGGTAGAGAAGATTTGGATGTCCAAATACATACAAATAACACATGCTTTCATGCCGTAATCAGCATTTACACAGACTCTGCGTGAGCTGAGTTTCAAGCTAGGCACAGCAGAATCAAGATGGGCTACTGTCTCAGAAGACATAGAACTAACACTTAGTAGAGATGCACCACCTCCTCATTATAATTCTTTTAAAATCACCCAGAAGCTAAAATTCTTCCATTTTTTTTCTAGTCATGTACATCCTTATTACCAAAAAAGTATAAGCCAAAAGCAACCAGAAATCTTCTAAGGTTCACAAATCTTAAACAAGAATGATGTTTAAATAAATATGGGAAGCAATTTAGAAAGAAGAATAAGTTCAAATCTTTATTTCGTTCACAAACGAGACACTGGGACCAATGCCCTCAACTGTTAAAAGTATTTATCTCAAAAAGCAGTTTTAAGAAAAGAAGACATAAACAACAAAATGTCTGGTAGCAACCTGGTATAAAGTAAGATTCAGCAATAGGCCGTCTTAGTCTGAGCCCAGAAAAGATGGGGGGTGTGGGACATGCTCAGGGTGTTTCCAGATACAGTTTTGGCAGATAAAAGAAGCGTCCCAGGTGGGAGAACATGCAGTTACAAAGCTACCCACTGATTTAAGAAATGGTCTGGGTATAAATGTTAGGGATACAGAGATGAAGAATAATACTCCTTCACCTCTGAGAGAGCTCAAGTTCAAACAAGGAACCTTTTATGCTTTGCACGTGCCTGAAATCAGGAGCAGGGTTTTGGATGCTGCTCTGGCTGCTTTTGTGTTACCTTGACACGAGCTAGTCATTTGGGAAGAGGGTGCCTCAATTAAGAAAATGCCCCCTACCAGACTGTCTTGTCTGCTGGGGGGGGGGGGGAGCATTTTCTTTATTGAAGATTAATAATGGAAGGTCCATATTGTGGGTGCGGCCACCCTTGGGCTGGATGGTCTTGGGTGCTATAAGAAAGCAGACTCAGGAAGCAATGGGAAACAATTCTTCCATGGCTTGAGTCATTGACTGCCTACCCCAGATTCCCTCTGCGATGGATCAAGTGTGATATCAGAGTTTAAGTTTGAAAGAAACCCACTCTTTTCCAAAGCTGCTTATGACCAAGGCATTTTATCACAGCAACAGAAAAATGTAATGATGACAGAGACATTTGTATTTTTCTGGAGAGAGGGTCTATAGCTTGTCAACAGGTTTTAAAAGTCCGTGGCAGTCTCCCCAGTCTCCCCAATAAGTTTAAATGGCAGAACACTTTAGGCAATATTTCGTCTATTGTCTTTGAATTCTTTGTACTTCAAACCTACCCCCTCCCTCTCCGGGGAGAGGCAGTAATGATGTTACAATGTGAAACCAATGTGTTTCTATCTGAAGTTCACTGTGCTTACATTAGACCACCTCTCTCCACTGTCACTGTGAAAGTGAGCATAAAGCCTCTCATCTAACACTCTGTCCTCCACAGCCAGGCCTCGCTGGTGACCAACGCCAAGCCACTCGGTTCTCCTAGTGAACACACCAGTTTTGCTTCCATAACTAGCAAGCATGCCTCAAGTCACAGTCCACCCGTGATTACCTTTTAAGAACAGTTCGTGCAATCTACAGTTCATTCGGATGTTAACTATGTGCCGCATCATTCCTTTCACAATGGTTTCTATACTCATCCTATCGGTGATTCTCCAACTAGGCGATGTGTCATTACAAGAGCCACAAACCTTTAACATTACACAGAATATTCAGCCTCAGCCGTCCAATGCTTGCCTTCTAACTTTTGTCTTGTAAAGCTAGTCCACCTATCCTATCCCTCTCCTACCCGCTACCCTGTCACCTCCCTGGAGGCTATGGATTAGACAGACGGCTCCCCAGGTTTCTGTGCTCAAGTCTGGTCTTCGGTGCAGTGGCACTGAGATGCTGGGGTGCAGTACAAGGTGACTACGTCATGGCGACGTCTCTCAGAGGGCTCTAGTACTGTTCTCACAGACAGATGAGCTAAGCGAGCAGTTATGATAAAGCCACCCTGTGCCATCGACCTCCTCCTCAGCTGCTTCCCTCTGCTTCCCCATCAGACTGTGACCTCATCGATGGCTGTGCAGATAAGGCTGCTCAGACCTAACTGCCAACTTCAAAAGGTATGACCTAAATAGATCTTCTCTCTATAGGAATCCAGCTTCAGGTGCTTTGTTAAACAGGAAATGAAATAATATACTATCCATCAAATGATATACATGTGGGAGGAAAAACTAAACTTTATTAGTTTCTTTCAGCAGTACAAACTGTATTCAACAAGTGAAAAGCACATGAAGAACAGAAAAAGACAATCATTAGGTGGTTAGAACCACGATGGTTAAGAGACAATGAAACAGATAAAATTTACAGAGTGTGAATCTTGTTTTCATCAGTTGTCTCTTAGAAAGCAGAATTATTTTCTAACAGGGAACGCTTGTAAGATGTTTGACTGGGTTATGTTTTTATTAAGAAGCCGCAGGAGACACTGCCCTTTACTTCTCCTGCTGTGCTCACAAGCAGTGTGTGCTCTCAGCGCCTTCAACAGAAAACCCACAAGTGTCCAGAGCTTTTCTACTTGTTTCTTGTTTGGTTGTTTTTTTTTGTTTGTTTTTTTTTTTTTTTTTTTTTTTTTTTTTGCGACAGCCTTAGTCTGTAGCCCAGGCTAGCACCCAAATTGCAGCAACCACCTAGTCTCCTGAATACTGGGATTACAAATGTGAGGCCCAGGACCTGACTATTACACAATCATCTTAGACAGTGCAGTTTTGTAAGAAACTTAAAAATTGTGTTTCAGTTGTTATTTTAATTGCTTTGAGTGGAAACTGGTGTGAAATGTACTCTAAGGCTTCCTTGCCACCTTAAATGGAATATAAAACACCCCACAATGTAAACTTTCTTGCAGCCTTAGCACCGGGAATTAATTCTGAAAGTCAGTGAATTGTCCTAAGCTATAAAAGGCCTTAGAATATATAAGGATATCTGCATTGCCACAGACGGTCTCTAAAGTTTCCGTGTTACGTGCTCAGCCTATCCTTGGTTGTAAGTTATTCATTCTAACTGAACTTCAGTGAGGCCTCTTCTGTCAACCCTTCAAAACATAAACATTTAAGAACTGAAACCATCGAATACACCAACATTATTACAGTAAAAGCAAGCAGGTTCTGAGAGGGGTCAACTGGTCTTCTGTGTGTCTGGTTCTTTAATGTATGGGATTCTTTAAAAGGCCAAGAAGCCATTTAAATTTGGCTTAATTCTAGGTTTTTAATTAGCCAAGTAGGTAAACATGAAAGGTTAATTTCAGGGCAATAAAGTGTTGCTACACCTTGAATCCATGGGATTTTCTCTGATTTACAGTCTCTATGGGTACCTTAGAAATTATCTATCTGGTCTGAATACAAACATTAATTGTAATTATATCTTATGGTGTTTCTATGACTTGGTGCTATAATACAAATTACAATACAATACAGTTAAACCACGTGTTTGTGGTATTTGTGACGGTATTTGTCCTTTCCCAGACTCAAAGATTCTTTACACTCTCATCTTTAGATTATGTAAAAAGTGTTAGTATTTCACCCAAATCATATTAATGCTAAATTCTGTATTTGCCACATACATACCTAAAATACTATGTCTGTTATTAGAGTCAAATTTACTTAAATTTAAGACTGTTTCCCCAAAGTTACTGATGTCATTTCTAAGCTTTCAGCATGCATCTCAGTATTAGTATATGGGTTAGTATTAATATACTAGCACATGCATAAAGTAGATTTGAATATGAAGGTTTATAATATTAAATCAACTAATTTTAGGCCACAGAAAGTCAGTAAATCTTTTAAAAACATGGCTAAATCTATCTGAGACCTTTAAGACTTGTTTTGACTAGTGTTAAAAAAACTCAGATGGGCTTTCCTGTGGAAGAAACAGGTAAACTATGTAATTTTAGTGGTTTCAATAACTGACCTGAGAAAATAGCCACCAACAGGAATAAAGAGTAGAATTAAATTAATTTCAAATAAACAGCCATTTATTTACTCTCACAGCTACTTCAAAGGTGATGTAAGGATTTTATAGTCTCACAAAGAACACTCAAATATAAGATTCTTCAACTTAACAGAAGTCATACTTGGCAACGTGCACCTTGATCTTTTCATGGGCTCTCTTATGATGCTGGGCTGGCAGAGTAGCAAGCAAAGGCAGACTCTTGGCTAACTATGTGACCCTGAGGGTGCAGTCAATAGGCCACTGTGCACTGGGCTGCTAAGCACTGATGCTTAGTGGGTGAGGTGCTTGTATTTATGATGGGTTTGCTGAAAAACAGAAATATGAAAAGTGAGGGTCATCTGTGTAACTTCCAATGCTACCCTAGCTACAGGGGTAAAGACCAAGCTTTTCTACTAAATAAATAAAAATAAAAATTAGATTAACAATTTCTTGAGCCACATGGGGATAGATCTTGTAGTTTTGTATTAGTGAGTTCTGTATTTGTGGATTTAATCTAATTCAATCAATTCTGGTAAGTAACACAGTTAACAATTATGCCGACAGCTCCTAAAGAGAACCAAGAGGAGTCATGAGGAAAGGAGCCAAACCCAACCACTAAGAGAATCTTGGATGATACCCTGATGACAGGGAAAAACCTAGTAGAAACACACTCGGGAATACATCTAGTCAAGAATACCTAATTCACACTTAAAATGAAATACAGATATCTGAATAAAAAGCTCACCCCTTCCATTAAAAGATACACGGTATTTTTAAACTTTAAACTTAAAAAAAAGCTGTATTTTTAAACTTTGTATTATTTAAATGTATTTTTTTTTTAAAGTTAATAATACAAAATAATTTGTGTAATTCCTCAACAAAGCATCTGCATCCTGTTATCTCTCAGGGATGTGTTACTACATGCTCCCTTCTCCTCTATGTGCCCACCCCTGTGTACCATGTGTGTGAGTACATGCATATGCCTGTGAGTATACACGCGCTTGTGTGTGTGTGTGTGTGTGTGTGTGTGTGTGTGTGTATATACATGCCGCATGTGAGACAGGGTTTCTCACTGAACTGGAACTTAGCTGTTTCAGCTAAGGTGCCTGGCCAGTAAGCCACTGGGATCTGCTATCTTTGATCCCCAATACTGGAGTCAGAGGCACATGCAGATATACCCAGCTTTTTATGTAGGTGCTGGGGATTTGAACTTTTGTACCATGGTGACTCACTGTGTCTCTAGGCCTCCTAATTAATGCCTTGTCTCTAGCTGATCTTGCCTGCCAGAAGCTGCGTTCTCTTGCTCTTTTACGGTACAGCGAGTTTCAGACTCCTGGTCCCATGCTCTCACGTCACACAAACTCAGTTAATCCCATCACTAGTGCTGGCCTTACCTTGATCTATACACCTTTGATAATATGAAAATATTCCCTGATAGTAATAAAATATATTTTAAAGAGAACCTAAAGTTCCCAAATACAAAAATAGTTGAATCACGCAAAAAAATAGAAAATGGAGATAACAACCAAGCATCATCCAGCTCTGGCTCTATCCTTTGCAGATCAAATCACATCTTCACATCAGTTTTACTACTTCCAATCAGTGTGATACTGTTGAGAGGTTCTGTTATTTCCTTAATAGGAAGAAATTACTGTTATAACTCATTGATTTGACTTAGTGACTAAATTTTCATAATAACGTTATAATCTTTAGATGAAACATCCCTCCTAAATTAATAACAAGTACATTTTTAAACACTGTAACTCCAAAGCAAATTCTGGTCTGCAATATTTAAAAGTGATATAAATTCTTACTCAGGCTACTCAGCTGTCTAATTATATTTGCCAGGGAAATGTTGGTTACACATTCCAGCTCGTTCTTAATGCCCCTGGGCAGCGCTGTGTGGCACAAGTGCCGAGGGTCAATGTTTCTTTTCACCAACGGCATCTTGAGCTCCGCGGCTGTACCAGCTCACCTGCGAGAAACAGAAAGAGAAACCGCCATTGGTCAGAGAATGACACACCGAAGAAAAAAGGTACATACTGTATGAAGACAAGGCAGAGCCACGTGACCCAAAGAAGCCAACTCCTCTGTTAATTATTTCTTTGCAGTTATTACAACTACACTATTCTTTTAAGCAACTGACCTGTGGAGAATCCGCACCAGTGCTGTTTACATGTGTAGAGATGTGGACTAGCTGGCGTACAAGGGGAATCTGAAGCAGCTGGGGAAGGAGCAGCACACATATTTCTATATGTACCAGCAGTGCCCGAGAGCAACACCCTAGATCTCATCACATGTCTAGTTATCAACAAGTCCTGCCTCTTTGCACTCCAGCCTGTCCTCATCTGGGTGATTCCCGTGTGCACAAACTCAGCAAGCAAGGCTTAGGTAAACAACACAAGTCTCTTAGCGCCACGGTTCAACTTTCTGACCACAGAATAGTAACTATTCATGTATAAACTCCAGCGTCATTCCCAGCAGTCAGGGACACAAATCACTGCTCCTATGAGAGGCATGCCAAGAGAGCAGTGTTGCACGGTGTGTATTATTCAGCCACAGGCAGCAAAGCTTTTAACTATGATGCCTCCTTGCCTGTCATCCTAAACCCACCCAAAGTTTGACAAAAATGGGTAGCTGCAAGAGGAGCTGACAAAGACAAAAGAGCAGCAAAGGATAACAAAAAGGAGATAACGCTGAAATTCAGAAATAATCCAAGGGGACTAAGAGAACCGACAGCTGACTGGAAATGTCACTACTGTCACTGCTCGAGAGACTAGCTATGTGATGGGAAGAACTTGGCGAAGGTCAGCATATGGTCACAAACGAGGAATGTTCTGTACAAAGTAAATACATTTCACAGTCAAGGAAACTTAGCGCTGCACTCGGGGAATAGATAATCCGCTGGGGGCTGATTCAGATGCAGCAGAAAGGAGCTGCGCATGTGCCAAGGCACAGGAAAGACGCCCGTGCTGCTGACGCCGTGCTGCTGACTGCACTATTGTATGCTGTACAAGGCAAACTCTGTTCAAGTGCTCTCAAATTCTTCAGTAAGAAAACACAATTCTTATTGCTTCTAACATTCTAAATTATAGTTTACTTACATCCAGTAAATTTTATTTTTAAAAAATGTCCCTGTACATTTTAAACAGCAAAAGAGGTTTTTTTTTAATGTTTTTTTTTTTTTTTTTTTTGGTTGTTTTAAACTGTGTGTTATGATGTGCAGACACGAACTTGTTTGTGAACCTCTCCCCTGAGCAAGGGCTGCAGGGATCAAAGCCAGGTTCTTTAGGCTTGTAGCAAAGCTGGTAGCAAAGCTGACCTGCCGAGTCATCTTGCCTTCAGCTACTACTTTGGAGAAAACAAACCAAAAAACCCAAGGAACGTTAAAACATCACAATTTCTCCCACAGATTAAGATCATTTTCTGTACTCTCAATGATGTGCGCGCGTGCGTGCGCGTTCATTCAGGACTGAGCCTCAACTCTCCTGCTCCCAGACCCCCTCACTCTCATCTGGTCTTCACATGCACTGTCTAGAATGCCTTTCCTCCTTCCCCTCACAGGGAAGACTAATTGTTGAACCTATACTCAGCATCTCTCCTCTGAAACCTCCCCGGGCTCCCCAGGAAGATGCGCCCACCAGCTTTTCATGTCCTCAACTTTGACTCATGTTTACATTTGACAGAATTCTACCAAGTATATGCTATTGTATTGGACTTGTTTACATATTTAGACTTAAATGAAACGTTTGAGAGAACAAAAACTCTTGTCCTATTCAACTTGCTTTTCTAATATCTAAGTAGGTAGTGATCCGATGATCAATACTTAATCAATATGTAAGTGGAAGAAAAAGTCATGGCACATAAGGGCAAAGGGAATAAAGTTCTTTAGGTCACCGAGAAGGCAGACAAACTAGTTATGACTTAAGGAGTTGAGGGTTTTTATTTGCATAGATACATTGTGAAAAATATATCCTCCAGTTGCACTGCAAAACCAACATTTGCTGGTTTCCTGCAGGGATAAAGCAGGAATACTGAGTTGTCTTTCTGGCATCTTTAGGATCTAGCTCAGAGGCTAACACATACCTTCTGATGCAAAGACTGACTTATGAAGTGGTTTTAAACATTATTCTGATCATAAAAGAAAAACAGCTCTCACTGTGTTTAAAACAGTGACTTTATATACAGTGTGGGGTACCTAAAATAAAGTCTGTCCCTTCCTGCCCTGCAGTTCCCGTGCCACTCAATTTTCATTTCCTGTCTTAAATACAATGCCCATCTAATTCAGCTATCAAAATCTTAGCAATAAAAACTTAAATAAAGGCTCTGAAAGTATCACACTCCTAGTTTTAGAAAACGCTTCATCACTTTTAACATAGCACCTTCTGTCAGATTAAAAAGAGAAAAAAGTAAAATACCCATTAAGACGTGTAAATTAATTACCAAGCAAATAGGAAATCAAATTTATTTCATTATTCTTAATATACTATGACATTTTGTTTAAAAGCAATACAAAATTGTACAGAATGAGCCAGTTATAAATATCTTTTAAATTATCAAGGTTTGACTTGATTCTGAAGGAAAACTTGGTAACAAGAAAGCCAGGTTCTATTGTGCTATAATATAACACAACTCATTTCTGAAACTGTTACTCTGTTCATAGCAACCCCTACTTCCCAACCCTTATAAAATCCGCGGAGTTCTAAAAACAATTGAGTCCGCTGAGATAAAAGAACCTAAAACAATTCTCAGTTTTATACGTATATTTTCACTGTTCTTAGCAATTAAATGATCAATTACTGATGCAAAATTATTTATGCAAACACACGATGTATAACTTAGACAAATTCTTAAAATAATTTTTAAGAAGAATCTTAGCTAAAATTCAAGTAATGTTTTAATTAAAAAAAAAAAAAACCCTTTTGATAGGTATATTTCTAAGTCCTGATGCAGGTTTTAAAACGTTAAATTAGCTACAATAATGTTGAAGATGACAGGTTTACTAAACAAGTAGACTGTGTGTTTCCTTTTAGGAGATCAAAGAAAATATGACTGAAACCCAACTGCAGCAAAACGTCTGACAGCATCCGAAGCTAAAGCTGCACTTTGGTGACTATAGTAACAGTTGTGTAAGTTCTCAAGTGTGTTTTTTGTTGATTTTTAATGAAGCCACCTATGTATAAAAGCATAAAGCAATATATAAGTGTCAAACTATCCCAAGATCAGATGCCACAATGATGTTGAATATTTAGGAGAAAAAAAAAAAATCACAGAAACAAGTTACACAAACTCTCATTTTCAAAACTCAAAGACTAACCTATAAAAATTATCTAAAAATGTTAAAGTACATGTAAATAACACACAAAAAAACCCCACTTTAAGAGATGATAGACAAATAACTGCAGTTTTAGACAGAGAGGGAACCAAATAGAGAGTTTAGACTCAGGGTTTTTATCTTCCCTCCTCTTTGCTTTCTTCTTCTTTCTTTCTTAGATAAAGGGAAGGGGGTTGAAAAGAAAAAAAGGAGATATAGTAATATAAGAAGTTAGACAAATACGAATGGATTATTAAATCTACTTTTAAACAAAGACATATTATAGCCATACTCTTACACTGGTGGAGATCTTCATTTTTTGTTACTCTTGGGTAGGCACTGTGCCTATACAACTCATTTAAGAACACAAGGCTCAGACGCAGTCCTTTGAATAGCTGCTATTACAAACTTTAGAATTAAGTAATGCAAGTTAAGAGTCGGATAGTCAAACTCATAGTCATAATAGAGTCTAAGTTAGCTTATGACAATGCAATGTTTTCAAAGTTATTCAAATAGTAAATAGCTAAAAACCAATCAATGTTTAACAAGTCAGTTATGCTATATCTAGATAGATGGTCTTCAAAAGCATCAGAGATCCAGAGAATATGGCATTTAAGATTATTTCATTATTAAAAGGTCTTTTGACTATGAGACATGTCTGTTCCTAACAGTACCCTCATCCCACTTGAAAGGTAAGGAGCTTCAATACCTCCATGTGAAGATGCTTCAACTGTGGGAAGCGAGCCACTGGGCAAGAAATGCCCTGATTTACCTGCAGGCAGGCAGAATGCTGTCTGAAAAGGACAAACTGATGTAGGATAGTCGACTGTTAAAGTTATCCTGCCACAGCAGGATAAACTAGTCCTTCATAATTCCTCCTTCACTTAGGTCTGTCTGTTCTGGGCCAGAAGGCTGAAGATGGTGCTCCAACATTATAAGAAATGCTGGGAACTGTCCAGACAGTAGCTGTCTCTGCCACTGTTTCAATTTTGGAAGCTGTGTTTCTGTACTTCCTGCATACGCAAATATTTATTCCTTCTTAAATCTCTGACAGGACTGAAGGCTAGATAGTCTCACAATTAAACTGAAGTTGTTTAACACTGAAGATGTTATAGATTTGAAAAGATGATTTTAGGATGGTAATACAAGTTAAAATAAAAGATGATTTAGGTACAAAACTATAAACTCATTAAATTAGGGTAGATGATAAAATACTTTATCTAAATTACCAAATATAATGAACTAGACATTATAAATGTGTATATTTTATAATTTTAATAATTGTTATAACTGTATTCAATTTATATCTGAGAAAAAGGAGCCTTTTATTGGACTAAAAAGGGGAATTGTTGAGGTTTGGTCTTACTGCCTATTGTAATGTTAAGTGTAGGCTCCCAAGACCTAGAGTATGCACATATCCCCAAGTGACCCAAGTTATTTCTGATTGGTCAATAAAAATGCCAACAGCCAATAGCTGGGCAGAAGAGACAATGGGTGGGGTTTAGGATTCCTGGGCTAGGGGTCAAAGGAGAACCATGGAGAAGAAGGTGCAGAAGGAAGAAGGAGAAGCTGCCATGAGTGAGGTAGCCATAAAAACATGGCTCTGAGGGCTGGCCAACTGGAGTTAAGGCAGCCCAGATGAAACACAGTAAGTAATAACTCCGGGTTATCAATAAGAAAGTAGAATCTAATAATAGAGGGTAGGTATCTATCTGCCCAGCTCGTGTGCTTTTTAAGGCTTATTGTAAATATAAAAGTTGAGTGTGTCTTTTATCTGGGAACTAGATGGTTAAAGATGGGCTAAAAACCCCAGGTCGGGAATAAAAATTTCTGTAACAGCTTATAGACTATAAAATAATTATAATCAATATCTATGTTTTAGTTTAAATGTAAAATGTCATCCACACAGTCATGTATTTAAAGGGTCCCTAGCTGATGACAGTATTTGGGAAGCTATAGAACACAACAGGCCCTGCTGGCAGAGGAGGGTCTACTAAGAGTGGGATTTAGAAGGATGTAGCCTGCTTTGTTGTGGTCCTCTCTGCTTCTTAGTCTAGCTGTCATATGAAGCTCTCCACTACATGTCCCTGTAGCCACAAAACTGCTGTCTGTCATCCCTTCTCCATCAGTCACGTAACAACAATGGCAACAAAATAAACAACCAGCCAAACACCTTCTGTAAGTTACTTTGGCCACTACTTTGTCAGAGCAATGAGAAAAGTCACTAATACAACCTGGGGAAAACAATTTCTGAAGGGGCATAAGAATTACTAATACCTTATTATGAGGTCGGCAATAAGTGACTAACTCTTACGACTCATGTCAGTCAAACCATCTATGTTCATTACAAATGGTTTCTTAGTTAAAGGACTTATTTTCACTACTGGATATTTAGTTATTCAATCTAGAGATGTATTATATGATCGATGGAAACAGATTAGTATGAAACAATTATTCAAATAAAAAGTCCCAGTACTTTAAAATTTTTAGGAATTTTGACAGAAAAGTTTTGTGTATGTGGTATACATATGTGTGTGCAGGTGGCCCATGTGTGTGCATACGTGTGCAGAGGCCAACTTTGGGTATCTTCCTATATTGCTTTTCCATTTGCTATTACTATTACTATGTTATTTTTTGTGATTGGGTTGTACATTGAACCTGGAACTTGTCACTGCAGCTAGAATGCTGGTTAGTGACCCCCTAGATCTGCCTATTTCTGCTCTCAGCACTGAGGTGACAGGTGTTTGACAGATGCCACACCCACCTTTTACGGGTGCAGATTTCAACTCAGGTCCCCAAACCCATGCATGCCCATTCACTTACCTGCTGAGCCATCTCCCTGCTTAAGAAAACTACTGTTGAAAGAAATGTCACTACCTTAAGGTTAGAACTGACTTAATTACATGCAATAAACTAATTAAATAATTGGATCATGAAAATTACTCATGAAAATAGCTTTCTTAAAACACAGTATAAACAAGATGTTTTACAGTTATAAAAGGCAAAACTGATTAAGAAAATATAAAAGATTTTAAAAATCATTATATATAACCAATCTAATTTTGAAACACAAATTCAAAATTACGTAAAATCACAGGCCTTCCAACAATAAATTGCTATAAAATATATTATAAAATACACCATTTTAAAAGAGTAATAGAACAGGGTCTTATAGCTTGCTTCTCTTTAAGCCTCAAGTGTTCATATTCTAGACTTTCATTATTGTATATGAAAGACTGGAAGAAAAAAGAAAGCTTAAAAGTGTAATAAAAGAAGCTTGTAGCAAACCATCTCAGGATTATACAAAAATAACACGTTTCCTCTTTGTTGTGAATAGTAAGCTACTCCCTATTCACAAATCTTTAAAATTCTGCATTCAAGATTTAAAAACCCAATATATGAGTATGAAGAGCCTTGAATCACGCTGGGTAACTCCAGGCACCAAACTGCATTGAGATGTGCCGGCCTTTGCTCCAAGAAATTGTTCCAAGAATAATGTTACCTTTACAAAAAAAAAAAACAAAACAAAACCAGGCAATTCTATTTTGTACCTCATGTGACAATACTGAAGTGTTACATTTTGATAGGCTGAGACTGAGAAGGACAAACGGTTATATGAACTAAAGTGAAAGCAAATGAAATAAGCTACAGTAATCCTAACACTGACGCTATTGGCCAACTCAAAGAGGGGTAAAAGACACAGTGTGGACAAGCAGTATCTGATCCATCAGACACCAGCTTATTATGTGATCCCATGTTACTCTTCAAGAAAGCATGTCTTTCTCGGGTTAATAAACCAGCACTGAAACTTCACAAAGCCATTGTATTAGCATACCATTACAGTGCTGTTCTTTTCAATACTCTAAGAGATGCTATTTTGAACTCTGGTGACATTAATCTCTCACTACTTTTGAACAGCTTGGGCTGAGGTGGTCACTCAGTGGGGGAAGCACTTGCTGTGGAGTGTAAGGGCCTGAGTTCCAACCTCCAGAAACCACTTAGAGCTGGTGCTTCTGCAATCCCAGTGCTCCCAAAGTGAGAGAAGGTGAAGGCAGGAGAATGCCCAGAAGCTTGCTGCCTATGTAGAAGCCTCTACAACAAGGCCCTGTGTCAAAGTGGGAGGTGAGGATTGACATCTGAAGCCCTCTGACCTACATGCACACACACAAAGTGCACACACACACACAGTGCACACACCAGTGAGGCCCTCTGACCTACATGTACACACACATATAGAATACACATACCAGTGAGGCCCTCTGTTCTACATGTACACACACACATAAAGTGCACACACCAGTGAGGCCCTCTGACCTACATATACACACTCATTTAAAGTGCATACACCAGTGAGGCCCTCTGACCTATTTGCACACACATACACAGTACACACCAGTGAAACCCTCTGACCTATTTGCACACAAACAGTACACTCACCAGTGAGGCCCTCTGTTCTACATACACACACACACACACACACACACACACACACACACACACACACAGTACACATACCAGTGAGGTCCTCTGACCTACTTGCACACACACCAAAACTTTACTGAAATTTATATTCTCATTCCCTTCACAAACACTGGAAAAACACATTTTAATTCCCACTTTAGAGTCTGTAGGATATATTGTAATTTAACTTTCCTCTAGTGTGGACATTTTTATGACTTTCAAAATCTTTGTAATAATTAAAACTAGGCCAAGTTTTCACTGCAGCCCAGCTGCTATTGGCTTAACTATGAAAAACTCAAGACTTCTGAAACATTTTCAAAATATGTCTCACAGGATAATCAAATTTTCTGTCAGGAGGGGGCATGCGAGAGGAACAGCAAGCAGCCCACAAGTTAGCATAATCATGGCGAGTGTGCCTCAGAGAGGCACAGCCCCAAAGACTACATGCTCTGAAGGCCCATGCCGTAATGGAGCATCGCTTGGCTTCACACAGTGGGAAACAGAAGTGGAAGCCTCTTTGACTTTTTTTTAAAGTGAGAAAATGTGTGGATACTTATCACAGGGCAAAGATGGCTTCCAAACATAACACAAGTGGGTGCCCTCATGGTCAGCAGGTCCCTCGTAATCTATGAGCTGTATGAAAAGTCTATGGAGGTTTCCAGCCCCTCACTGGACAGTGTCACTGGTACTTAAAATAGTGACTCATCTTTTTCATAAATTGCTGCTGAAGCAGATTAATGATTCAACCACCATCATTAGAAAGAATTTAGAGATGTTTTGTTAGTAAAGTTATGTTAAGATGTTTTTGTTAGTGGCTTTGATGAAGAAAAGCCTGAGGAACAATGTAAAGTTCAGAAAGGCACAGTTTTGATAGCTGAGTGAAGAGCTCCTTGAGGGCAGGGAACAAGACCGATGGCAGCCTGGTTACTGCTGGCTGATGATGTGCCTTTCTGGCTAATGATGGGTTGGTAATCAAGGGCAATGATTACTTTCCTGTACCCATGTATGCCCTCAGCTTCCTGGTTCTACGATTTAAGTGTCAATGAGTAGCTGTGGACCCTGAAGATTTAAAGTAGAAATGGCTGACTGTTCTTTATACATAAAAGTTTAGATTTGTGATTCTTTTAAGATTTTTTGTAAGATTACTTTTTGAGATAAACAATAAAATGATTGCTCCTTTCTTTCTAACTACAAAATGCAGCCTGCCAGTAAGAGAACTAGCTGAGAAAATATCTCGCCTCCTTATACTTTGTTAACCTACAACAAGCTTCTTGGAAACAAATGCTGTGTGAGTCCTTGGGAATAACTGGTTTTCACCTGTAATACATATAATGCTTAATTATGTAAGGGTGTTGGGGAACATGCTGTTTTTTTTACTAGTTTCATTGTAATCATTCATTTGAAGAAAAACAATGAAACCACATTGTAATTTTTATATTGCTTGAAAGGTTTCCTTGGGGGATATAAACTGTAGGGGAAAAAACAAAGAAGGATTTGAGCATGCTTCAACAATAACAAGAGGGGTGTGTGTGTCCCCCTTTTGCCAGCCCCAGAGAATTCAGCTTTGCTCCCTCAGAGAAGAAGTCTGCTGTGTGATTAACTGCCGCATCGAAACATCCTCTTCAGTTCCTGATCTGCTGGAGCTGGATTCTGGCCATCTTCAGCCCTCATATGAGGGCATTTTACTATTTTCTCAGCTCTCTAAGAAATCAGGACAGGTTAACTTCTTTGTGCCCCAGTTTCTTATCTTTAAAATGAGGAAAACATTATCTACCTCAAGATATTTGATATGGCAGCTAAAGAGGTTACCCCATGTACAGATTTTAGAAAAGTCCTTAATGCACAATAGGAACACAATAAACAACACTGCTAATTTCTTACCACACTGAACTGGAGATAGAACTGGCAGCTTCAGACTTTTTTTTTTTTAAGTGAGAAAATGTGTGGATAGTTACGTATCACAGGGCAAAGATGGCTTCCAAACATAACACAAGTGGGATGTATATATGGACATAATTCACACTCTTGTATAAGAAGGCACAGATAAAATGGACTTTGAGGACAAATTCCAGGCATGGCAAGGAGACAGAAGGCTAAAATTTGGGGAAAAGGTTGAAAATAACTACATGTTAGGGATATTTGCTGGTCACAGGCAGAAAAGTCTCAAGAATATAGGAAAGAGATTTGGGAAGGCTGGAGAGATCAGTCAAGTAAGGAGTGTTCAAAGGATGGAGCACTCATGAGTGCAGGATAAAGACAAAGGCTGGCTGACTCACAGACAGTGAGATGAGTCACAAGAGAGTTACTTCCAGATCCGTTGAAGCAAAGCAAAAGGATGCTCTGTGTTCCTGTTGGGTCTAAAGGTACAATGAAAGCACACTGAAGTAAGAGCCTTTCTAACTTTACCACATATAAATTATATATTTAATGACTGGCGTTACAGGGGTAGTGTCTGTTACAATCTCCAACTCCGTGTTTACTTCATTTCATTACATCACATTCGCTTTCTCTTAATTCGTGTTTCTGGGTTTGCTAATTACTGGGAATACATAATCACTTAATGTGGTTTATTATTCCTTAGCTTTATTTAGTGCTCAAAGAAACTCTTGCTATTTTCTCAGCTATTTTAAATTCTTGACATAATTTGTCATCTTGGCAGTTTACTGTAAGCACAGAACTCTTTTCTCATTTTAAACCTGGGCACTTCTACATATACTTTCTCTTCCTGGACATCTCCAAAGGAAACACAGAAAGAAAGAAAGAAAGAAAGAAAGAAAGAAAGAAAGAAAGAAAGAAAGAAAGGAAGGAAGGAAGGAAGGAAGGAAGGAAGGAAGGAAGGAAGGAAGGAAGGAAGGACCAAAAACCAAAACAAAGCAAGAACAAAAACACAAACAAACAAAAACCAACGATCAACTATAATCCTCATATTTAATAGCTTTTTAACTCAGAAAAGGCTGTTACTTTCAAGACAAGAAAAAACTAGTCTTTTAAACAAGACTAGTGATTCTCAACCTTCCTAATGCTGTGACCCTTTAATACAGTCTCTCATGTTGTGGTGGTCCCCAACCACAAAATTATTTTTGTACCTACTTCATAGCTGTAATTTTATACTTTTATGAATTATAATATAAATATTTGATATGCAGGATATCTGATATGAAACCCTGGTGAGTCATATGACTCCCCCCAAAGGGGTCTCAACCCATAGGCTGATAACCGCTGAGCTACATAATTACAGCTCATGACTAGATAACTGGTCATGGCTGAAAGAGTTAGCACACTTGCCAAAGTTCATAAAAGGTCCAGCAAGGCTGAGACCAGCTCTCAGGGTTTCACAGTTTACATACACTGCTTATTCTGCTCCTAATCTGCTACTGTTTCAAGTCCACTTTGTATGTCTGACAAAGCCACACACCCTTCCCAATATCATACAACGTTTCATGGTATTCTGAGGATGTAAATAATGCTTTCCAATTTTCAGATGACTACTCCTTTCAATAAATAGCTGCAGATTACACACTAGGATTAAAATATAAATAGTGAAGATGCGAAATAATTAAAATAGCTTTGCCACCTAGAAGCTCACACAACAGGAACAAAGATGTAAAGCTCCACTTTACAAACAGTCAGAACTAACACTTAGCCAAGGTCTAAAGTCGGTCAGACAGAAGTAGCTGAGAAAATGAAATCAAAACCAGTGAGCGGTTAAGGAACCTATTAAATAGACATGTGCTGTTCAAAATATCAACTATTAGTCACGTGACATGTGGCTGAATTTAGATTTAAAGTAATGTCGAGCTCTATTCCACAGCCATACCGATCACCTAGAGCGCTCAATGGCCACCTATGGCTTGTGGCTGCTACTTGTACAGGCTACTGACAGAGCTGTAGAAAGCTCCATGGGACACCACTGATGTGTCCTGACAGATAAAACGGCACAGGTGAAGACATTTCAAATCAAGTATGAGAAAGGTACAACACAGAAACTTGTTTGAAAGAAGCATAGAAGCAGAAGGGAAAATAATGTACTGAAACTATAGACTGCGGACATTAGTTTTCAAGGAAGAACAAATAATCTATAGAAGCGTAAGGTGACAGACATTTGATTTAAAGAGCGTGTCTTATGGAATCAGTGCACAATGAGGAGTCACTGATGTGTCTTATGGAATCCGTGCAGAATGAGGCATGACTCACTGGATCACAGGCTCCGGACACACACACATGCACAGCTCCAGTAAAAACTGCCGGTTTCCCAATTGCTTGAGCTGGCTTATGTCCCTACCAGCACCTCAACAAGTCCACTGACATCCTTGCTAACACCTGATGTTGTATATTAGCAGTCTAGGCAGTCAAGTGTGACCAACGATGCTTTATTATGAAATTTTATCTAGTCTAATTTTAATTTCAGGGAGATGGTTCAGTGATTAAGCAAATGCTTGGATCCCCAGGACACACATAAATAAATGCGGGGTGAGCACTGCTACCTACTCGCAATCCTAGCTTCAGAAGGAAGAGAAAGAGGATCTCCTTAGCAAGAATTAGCCAGAAGAGCAATCAAGGTGGCAGAGGAGAAATGGACAGACAGACACACAGAGTGGGGGCAGGCAGAGACGGACAGAATATGCACAAATTAGGCTGCCAGATCTGACTCTCTCTAATCTTGTCACTGTACTTGGCAGAGCTGCCCAATGAAGATGAGTTCCACTGACACGGGGACAGCTGCAGGACACTGCCACCGGCACGGGGACAGCCACAGGACACTGACACAGGCACGGGGACAGCCGCAGGACACTGACACAGGCACGGGGACAGCCGCAGGACACTGCCAGATCCCAAGGAAAAGACGGCTATCAGTACAGTGCAGCGACATTGCAAGATCCTCTCCACATCTTCAGTTCTGCTGGCACTTGATGAGGGTCTTCAAATATCAATTCCTACTGACACCAGATGGTACCTAGTAGAGCCTGGTATTGGGCCACTGCCAGCAAAGTGAATAAATACCATTATTCATAAGGACACAGACACTTTCGGAAACATCTTTCTCTTTAAATGGCTCACAAATATGGCTTTAGTCATTTAAAAAAAAAAAACTGTTAAAATGTTAACACTGAATTTAAAAATACTATCTTGTCAGTTTTACCTATTTAGAATGCTAAGTTCAATTTAAACATGTCTGTCATGAGAATAACTCCATTTGAAACTAAACATTCTATTGGCTATATTATAGTACTTATGAAATAACAATATTGTAAGAAGAAACATCAATTCGAATCAAGTATATAAGAAAAACTAAAAGCGAAAGAATAAAATAATTTATTATAAGATGAACTAAAGGAAGACTGGATAAAAGACTCTCTTAGGGGCATTTATATTTTATCACTAATAAATTGCTGAGGATATATTAATACTGCCCTTGCACACTTAATTTAATAAAATTCTTTTATTAAAATGCAGTTTTTAAAGTAGAGATTGTGTGGTTTTAAGTTGACACCTGCTTATTACCTGAAGTTTCTAACAGCTACAGTAATTTACTACATAATTTTATCTTGAAAATGTAAAACTGCCCAGCTAGCTTCTAATACAGCTTCATCCCAACAGCAACCCTCAATGTAAGAACAAAAAGAAAAAAAGAAAAAAAAAACCCAGAATGTTACTTTTTTTATTTTCTACTTAGGAATTAAAATACTCTTTGAAAGGATTCTTTGATCTAAAAAAAAAAAAAATATTTGTTTTGTGTGTGTAGTCACACTGGAAAGAGTTCTGGGTACTGAACTCAAGTTGGCAGGCTTGTTCTGCTGTCGCTTGGCCTTCTGAGCCATCTCCTCAGCCTGGTGCTTGACTTTAAAGCTAGTACCGTCTCAGGCATAGATTTCCTTAGCAGTGGTAGCTTCATGTTTCCCTAGCAAAAAAATCTTTAAACTTATGATTTAGTAAGAACAGCATCTATCTAGTCGAGATGGTTTCAGTTTCACCATTAGTTGAACATGATTAAACAGGATTTTATTATATTGATCTTCTAGTTTTCTATTATAATTAAAAGTAGTTACTTGAGCTTAAATTTAGGCTTCATGTTTTATTATTCTGGTTACTCAAAGTGGTGATCACACCACTGAAGAAAACAGCTCCTCCTGCCCCAGCAATCACTAACCACCAACACCCCCCTCAGCCCTTCTCCCATTCGGGATGGAATGTGACAAGTTCAATCCTCTGCAAGTCTTTGTGTAGATGAATCCGGCTGCAGCAACTTCCTGAGAGCAGCAGCCATGTCACGCCCAGGAGACAGTGCTCCCCAGCACTCTTCCCTAGTCTCCAGTTCTAACAAACCATCACACCCACATACAACATTTCAGTCACTATTCAGGTGTTCTCAGCTCCAATCCTTTACCACCTTCTCCCAGAACATATGCCCTCCTTGTTGGTACTACCAAGTAACTCAAGTTAAATTCTTGTAATGATCTATAGGTAACTGCATCATTACTTACATGATTTGCACATGTGTTGAGTGTATCCCTCCATGGTTCATGTGAGACTCAAGGAGGACTGAAACAATGTAGTCACTACATTTAGACCTGGAGTCTTCGAGAGCTGAGTAGGGTTAAGGTCACACCATGTTACTTCTCGTGATCCGTGTAGATGGCCTATGTTATCTTATGACTGTCAGCAAGGGGGCTGTCATCAGATGCAGACTCTCAATAATGGAACAGACCCATGAGCCATTGTTTCCAAGTTTCTTAGCCTAACATATTTATTTATGGTAACAACAAAAAGACCAATCAAACTATTCATTAAAATTGTACAACTTAAAAAGTAAAGTGCCTTAGAAACTCTGATAATTAAAATAGTCACAAATTCTTAGCAAACCTTTAAAAAACTTAAGTTTTTGTGTATGTTCTGCCCTACACCCTCTATGTTAGTCAGTCTTCTATTCTTCTGTTACTGAACTGTATCCAGCATGGACCCTGATTTTATCAGTTCTTATTGTTATGCTACAACACTACAAAATTCATAGTGCAGAATAACAATTGATTTTATGGGCTGGACTAGGTTGGACTCAGTATGACCAGCTGCCAAGTAGCTGATTCATCTACAATGGCCTAGGCAGGATGGCTTCCATCCATTCTCCATGACTGCACATCATCTATTTGGCTGAGACTTGAAACATGTAGAAACATGTAAGGCATAATGCTCACACTAAGAGTCAAAACATAACTTCGACCGAGTCTGCTGGCCAAAGTCCGGTGACAAGGAGGACAGAGACTTAAAAGGACGGAGAAGCAGCGCCATCAAGCTGCTCACTGTGGTTCACAATCTACCACAGACCACTTTATCAAGTACTCTCTACGACATCCCAGTCAGTCTAAGTACTATATTATATATACTATATACACACAGTTATATAATTTTATATATTTAATTATCATACTACATTTATTCATTACACAAAGTTCTCAGGAAAGAAAGACTTCTTTCTTTACATGTAGGGCAATGAAAGTTCCTTTCTCTCCTCTCCCCTCTCTTTTCCTTTCCTCCCCTCTCCTCCCATCCTTTCCTTTCCAATAGAGTTTCTCTGCGTAACAGCCCTGGCTGTCCTGGAACTTGCTATGTAGACCAGGTTGGACTGGAACTCACAGAGATCAGCCTGCCTCTTCATCCCAAGTGCTAGGATGTGGGTCGCTAGGCTGTAAGAAGCAGCTAGGTGCTTGGTCAAGCATAAGCCTGGAACCCCGGACCCTTATTGGACAGCAGGAGTTTGGCCGGGCCCTGGTTCTTTTCATTTAGCTTCAGCCCTTCACAGCCCCTCCCACAGAGAGGTCTATGGCCATCAGTCAGAGGAACAGGCCTCAGGCCCTAGAGAGATTTACATACTAATGAGATTCCTGAAGGCCTGAGGGCGGAGCCAATTATGCATTCTTCCCCAGCCCCTCCCCCTTCTCTCCCTCCCTATTTAACTCAGTTCTGCCCCAAGTTTCAGGGGGGTGTACATACACTCAACTACCATCCGTCATGAAAATAAAGCCTGTAAAACTCATGGACTTTCTTGTGTCATTATGGCTGTGCCGTGAGAAACCGTAGAGAAGGCCTTTAATGAGCCCCTGTGCCTAACTTCCCATCTGGAGGAACTTTCAGCGTTCCCAGTCACCTTACCCACACTAGGACACAAGGTGTGAGCCACTACACCAGGCTGGAAAAAAGACTGCCTGTATAAGATCAGGCTGTAGGCAGGCAAGCCCATAGAGCATTTTTTAAATTACAGACTGAAGAGGGAGTGCCACCTCATTGTGAGTGGTGCCATCCCTGAGATGCTTGTCCTGAGTGCTACAAAGAAAGCAAGCTGAGCAAGCAAGAAGAAGGAAGTCAGTAAGCAGCACTCCTCCATGGCTTCTGTATCAGCTCATGCCTCCAAGTTTACACCCTGGCTTCCCTCAATAGACAATGATTCAAGGTATCTAAGCCACAAACAAACCCCTTCCTCACCAAGTTGCTTCTGTCTCATGTTGTTTTCTTACAGTAAGGGCAAGCCTAGCTAAGATGCCTGTTTAAAAAAAAATCAGTATGGCAGCTTTGGACTGTATGTGTGAATGTAATCCTTTGTTGTTTGTCTTTGTTGTTCCATCTCTAGAGTATAAGTTCTATAAGGGTAGAAACCAAGTTTCATTCATGACTATCCCAACATAGTTAGCAGTGTGTGTGTGTGTGTGTGTGTGTGTGTGTGTGTGTGTGTGAGAGAGAGAGAGAGAGAGAGAGAGAGAGAGAGAGAGAGAGAGAGGCCTTTACCTTCTGTGCAGCACCACATGGTTCATTCTCTAAGAACAGCACAGAGTAAAAGAAAAGAAAACTAAATACCCCAGAGGAAATGGAAAGGAAAGATTTAGATCAAATCCCAACCGAGAAGATATTTATTACCTAAAAGAAAGTACCTGCAGCTGTCAGCTTGGACAATGACTCACTCACCTCAAGCCTTCAGCTTCTACAAGTGGCAGTTTGACCTGAGAAACAAAGGGCTCATCCTATCACTGCCAGTGTGACTTTTCTCACCCTACTTTTCTACAAGACATTAACAGTTAGTTCCAAATCACAGAAATGGGATCAATGCATTCATTAGAAACATAGGACATGGGGGTTCAAGGAGAGAAGCACATCCCATTTCTAGCACAAAAGCAGTAACTATACTCAAACAAAAATTTTAACAATGATTATTACCAGGCAGTAAAAAAGAAGGAAATTTTAAGGTCTATGAAAGACTAGCAAGTCTTTATGACATGAAACTAGTATAATAAAACAAAATAACTAATTCTAAAAATTTACCAAATAGTAATTAGCACAAAACATGGTATTTTTCCTAACTTTATTCAGAAATGATACCTTTTAATCTTAGGGAATATTGACTGCTGTGCATTACATAATCTCTTTTTGGAAATATACATCCACATGTAATAAAAGTAAAAGTCCTCTAATTCCTAGCAACTGGGAGAATAACAGTATACATTTTAGCCAACAAATAAGTGTTTTAAATTGGCTATATTACTATTTAAATATACTTATTTTGTAGGAATCTTGGGGGTTGTTTTAGAGTCTTTTTAACCTTTGATAATTTTATACTGGTATACAACGTATCTTGATGGACATAATGAACTGATTGGATGAGTTTTTAACTTGGAGACTCACGTAGGAAGCTGTCCTGATAGCTAAGACACCATCAGAATTTTGCTACCCCAAACTTCAACCTCTCACCAATCCCACACCTCCCCAACACATCCTACAAATACTTTTTGTGTTTTGTTTTCTTTCAAAGGTATGGTCTCATGTCACCCACAATGGCCTTAAGTTCCTAATTAGACCAGACTGGGCTTGAACTGTGCCCTGTGCAGGCCCCAAGTGCCTCAGTCCTGGGATTACAGTCATATGCTACCATTCCAGGCTACACACAGTGTGAAAGAGCCCAAACTCTCTGAACCCGCCCTGTACCCACTACCAAACCCCAGTATTCTGTTCAGGCTAGTCACCTTTTCATAGAATGAATACGACTCTCACCTCACTTATCCTTAGAGTTGTCGGTTAGAAACTAGTCAGCTGCTTCACTGTAAGATTTCTGTAGGCATTTAATAAAGCCCATTCACAGTCTAGCATATTAGGTGATACGCAAAAAGGCATCATAGGGTTTTGTTTGCTTCAGTGTTAGCATGAGGAGACATGAGAGCATGTGTCCAAAAATAACTTGTATAGGAAAACTAAAAGCAAAAGTCAAAACCTGAAAAAAAATCCAAAGGCCCATAAACAAGTGACTGAATAACAAGAGATATTATTCATTAGAATGGACATGATACAATGGAAGAGTATTCGGCAATATGATAAACTAGTGACATGTAATAACACAGAAACTCTTCCAACTCCCTTAAATGTATGCATACCATTTACGTAAAGCTTTTAAAACGCAATTTAACAGGGAGCAGCAGGAGGGAGTGGGATTGGTGGAAAGTTCAGGGAGAACACAAGGGCTGCAAAATTCTGATGGTGCCTTAGCTTATCAGGACAGCGCCCTGCGTGAATCTCCAAGTTAAAACTCATCCAATCTCATCCAATCAGATCAGTATGTCCATTACATTTCAGTAGAACCCTTAAGACTTCTAACCAAATATAGCCAATCACTATGAGATATTTACTGTTTTCTATTACTTACAAACAAAAACATAAATGATCTAAGATTATCAATATTAGACATCAACTTGACAGTGGATAAGTAGGCATAAGAGTTTCAAAAAATCTCCTAGAAACATGCAGGCAGAACTCTTGGACATAAACAGACTAAAGCAGATCCAGACAAGCACAGAGCAACCAGGGACTCTGCTTTCTACCCTGTGGACATATGACAATCATGTCTCACTTGAAAACATGCGTGGCTGTACAATGGAAAACTGACGTGGCTATGCTAAAGCCTCCGGCACCATCACTAGAGATAATCTACATATAACGTACTAGACACGTTGCCGGGTCTTTCATAATATACTTACACCAAAGTAAAAGCTGCCTCCCTTAGACACCACTTCAGTGGTGAGTCAATCCCAGGACAGTCCCCTAAGCCACTGAAGCAGGAGGGATCTCCTCTGCACCATTCCCCTTTACTGAATCACTGCCATCAGCAAAATGCTAGGTTGTAATTTCCTCCATCTTTAAAAAAAAAAAAAAAAAAAAGGAAAAGAAAGAAAACAAGGTTTCTTCTGGTTTCACACTTCTCCTTAGCCACCTCTCCCCTCTGGTCTCCTTAAACAAGCCACATGACTTCTCCAGCTCTCACTTAATCTGCTCCATTCACTTTCAACCACGGCACCCGGATCAGCTCTGACCAAGTGGATTCAGCTTCTTCTCATTCAGGATACGAGTGGTGGCTCACTACCTCAGAACACATAGTCTGGCTTTCAGGACACTGCACGGTCACAGCTGTCCACCTACCCCAGGCTCCATTCCCATACATAATCTAGGTCGTTATCTTGAGCTATATTCACTTCCTCGGCTTTCTGACAACTAGATACACTTCCGCTAACATTAAAAACTGTCATGCTTCATTCTCAAAAAGCACTTAAAGGTCATTTTAGTAGTATTTGTGAAGCAGATGAAGATGAAAATCAGATACAAACAGAAAAATCAAATTAAGTGTCTTAATTTTCAATGAACCACTGTGGCCTTTAAAGTTTAGCAGGAGGAGTGTGGAGACAGACTTAATACAGCTGTGCTAATGAAATGCAAAGCAAATGCTCTTTACTGGATATTTCATAAAAATATAAGTCTTGCCTGTGGTCCTATTCTGTGGACTTAAAATATAGCAACGGTACCTACTGGATATTGCAAATGTCTTTCTATAACTTTCTCTTTACCACCACAGAATTCTAACGATAGAAACATAAGTAAGTAGTTTTTAAACCAACAGTTTCTGGACCTGACAATTTCTCATAGTATACTAACTGGTTTTGTTGTTTTCAAACAGCGCCCCCTCACACTGTAGTCCAAGCTGGCCCTAAACTTACAGTGACATGCCTGACTGAGCCTCCTCAGTGCTGGGATTACAAGTGCTACATTCACAGGTATGAGGTAGCACAGCAGCCTACAGCAGGCTTTCAGGGAGTGAGTTTACGGAGTGGGCACAGTGGCACACACACACGTGCACCAGCTCAGGGAGCTGAGGGGAGGAGTCAAGGGTGCAGTGCTGGGCTGGCCATACAGCAAGACTTGCAAGTAAAGTTAGGGGACGGGAGAGACGAAGGCACTGGCTGTGCAAGCTCAAGATCATCTTTCTATACTTAACAACACATTTTTTTTTAAAGATTTATTTTAAAAAGTATATGACCTGTAGGAATACGTGCACATGAGTGCAGATGCCCGAGGCTGGAGGCATCGGATCCCACTGGATCTATGGATGCTGGGAGCTCAACTCATGAACTCAGGTCCTCTGCAAGACCTGTACTGCATCACCTTTCCAGCTTGTACAGTTTCTTTTGAATGCTAAGAAGGAACCTAAAGTCTTTAGAAATCTATTGAGAGACATACTCTGGCTCACTTCCTTCTATGACAATAAAATGGTGACTTTTATGATATTTGATTACTGTATATGAAGCACAAGATGGTTAACTATCATAATCAAAGTCTTATTTTTACAAGCAAAGAGAATGTCTTTCTAACAGAGCCTTCGGTAGTGGCACACGATGCATGGCTCGTCTCATGCCTTCGGGGTTCTCATACTTCAACGTGGTTTGCATTATTCACGACTAAAGCACGTCAGAAGCACATGGCCAAGAACAAGTGTGACCCTTATTCCTAGCACTCTAACACTGCAGTTCTACAGACAGAACCAGTGCCCTCCCTCCACTGAGCATGCCAAGAGCCGGAGGACATTCTACAGACAGAACCAGTGCCACCCCCTCCACTGAGCATGCCAAGAGCCGGAGGACATTCCTGAACATTTGTACTTCCACGACTGCATCTTGGGACTCGCCCCTTCTTACCTATAAACACTATGCCTTTATCGTTAAGGATCTGTCTTCCCTATACTCCTTTCATTCTCGTCTCAAAACAGCACAGAGGTGACCTTGCCTCTCCACACTCACTAAGCTTTTTGGGATTTTCTTCAAAAACACAGAGTTGTGGCCTTGGTCTGTGTTTATTGAGAGAGGATCAAAGGTAACATATCATATCCTCTGGAGATTCTCTTCTCTCCTGTTCTTCCCACTCTCTAAACATAAGTCAGAGGCAAATTCTCTTACATGCCAGGTCTTTAAACTCCCCCCTTCTCTTCATAAACCCATCTGTTCCCAGACCTTGAACTACCAACTCTCCATTATTTGTAGAAACCCAAGCGGCTCAAAAAAAGGACATGTCAAGCCAGGCGGTGGTGGCGCACGCCTTTAATCCCAGCACTTGGGAGGCAGAGGCAGGCGGATTTCTGAGTTCGAGGCCAGCCTGGTCTACCAAGTGAGTTCCAGGACAGCCAAGGCTACACAGAGAAACCCTGTCTCGAAAAACAAAACAAAACAAAAAACAAAACAAAAACAAACAAACAAACAAACAAACAAAAAAGGACATGTCACACATCCAAATCAGTCCCCAAATCAACATCCATGACTTTCCACTCTCTCCCCAAAGGGAATTTATTCATTCATTCATTCATTCATTCATTTGAATGAACTATTTCTAGAAACAACACACTATCATTTAGGTTTATGGTTATCTTTAAATTAAAGCGAGTCACTGATTCTCTATTAATCAGTTCACTCAAGCTTTCTGCATATGAAGTGTATGTGAGAGAAATACTGCTGGTGTGTGGAAGTGGGTTCTCTCCTCCCAGTGTAGATTCCATGGATCCGGTCCACGTTGACAGGCTCACAGGCAATCACTTTTACCTACAGAACCATCCCACAGCCAACTCCTGACTGTGGGCAAACTATTGGTACAACAGTTGCACTGTGTTTTTGTGACAATATTTCCTCTAACTATGAAAGGATTACAGCCATCACAAATCAGAGCTGCTCTGATGATGGACAGAACAACTTGGCCCCCAGTCGGGCAACAAAGTAAGAACAATACAGTGATGGCCCATGTGTGCTATGATAAAGACGATGTCACCAGTTGGAGGTGAGGAGGAGAAGCTCAGGAGACCCTCACCTGAGAGATGCCAGTCACCACCTCTTTCTTTCCTAACTGTGTATGTGGTCTTGGTTGTGTGAGTATACAGGAAGTGGAAATCTGACTGGGAGTTGGGACAGTAGATTTCACGACCTGTCATCCACTCTCCAGTAAGTAACTCCAAACAATCAATTTGAACTCTGGAACTAATTCCTCCTAACAACCATCTCCAATATTGCAACTGAGTAAGCAAATTAAAATAATTCTGTTTTCTTCTCAGTATCTACAAAAGGCCTGAGTTAGAAATAGAGATAAGGCCGGGTGGTGGTGTCGCACACCTTTAATCCCAGCACTTGGGAGGCAGAGGCAGGCGGATTACTGAGTTCGAGGCCAGCCTGGTCTACAGAGTGAGTTCCAGGACAGCCAGGGCTATACAGAGAAACCCTGTCTCGGGAAAAAAAAAAAATAGAGATAAGGCATTAATATTTGGCTAGAATTATAAAAATTATGTTATGCGATTTAATTATTTAAAATTTAGCTCTTGCCTGGAAAAGGCATTATACCTTTATCAAAAAGAATTTCAACCAAAATTGAACAGAATTATCCCTTTACACAAAGTCCCTGTGAGGATTATACACACAGCACACATGAAAAAGTCCAAGTCAGTGACACAAAGTTGCTGTGAGGATTACATACAGCAGCACACATGAAAAGTTTCTAAAGTCAGTGATACAAAGTCGCTGAGGATTACATTAACTATGTAAGATAGGCAACACACATGAAAAGTCTCTAAAGTCAATGACAGAAACCAAAGGACAGACCCACAAAGAGCTCCAGACACCAGAAACTTTACTCCTAAGCAGATTATACTCAAACTACAAAAGACAACAGTCAGTTGGGAATGCAGCTCCGTGCTAGAGAACTTACCTACCATGGACAAGGCTTCAGGTGGGATCCCTAGCACTGATTAGCTAATAAAATTACATTACATCTGAAAGGCATGGGGAAAATTCCTTAGAGGAAAACTGTCTCCTTAGAGGAAAAACTTATATAGAGATGGACAAGAATTATACTGAACTCTCATTGGCAGCTGCTAAAATACTGTAGAGTGAGGTACTGCAAGTTTTGAAAGAACAAAGCCACCAACTTAAGACTTTGGATTCAATCATTCTAAACTGTGAACAAATTGCCTTCTCAAACAAATAGAAACCAAGGGAACTTGTCACCAGTAAATATGCCTGTCCAGAAATGACAAAACACTTCTGCAGAGGGAAAGAAAATATTAAAACATGCCAGATCTACATAGAAATATGAAGGACATCAGAGACTAAATAAAGGTGAAATAAAATCTTTATTTAGATAATGTTCATTTAAAATAATACATCAAAGTATTGTGTGATATAATTTTAAAAAATCAATGGCAACAATATTACAAAGGATGGGACATGGGAACATTGTTACAGATATCTAAACTACATGTTAAGTGGCATTAGTATATTTATAGAGATACTGAGATTACCCATAAATGTATCCCAAAAAATCTGGGTAGCCATTAAAAGAAACTGTCAAAATACATAACTGATACGCTAAAAATGGAGAGAAAATGGAGCCATATAAAATATTCAATTAATGTCAGAGAAGATAAAGATTTTTTTAAAAAGCAAAGTATGAAAGCAATGAACATAAGTTAAAAATATGATAGCAATCAATCCAACTATCATAAATTATTTTAAATGTGAATGGATCAAATACACCAATTAAAAGACAGAGAGATATTCAGGAAGTAAAAAGATCCAACTGCATACTATCTATGAGAAATCTATTTTAGAAAGACAGAGTTAAAATAACAGGATGGAGAAAATCTTGGAAGAACAAACATTAACCTAAAGTTTTGTGTTAGACTTTCAGATAACTGGAAATCAGGGGAATTGGTCACTTGTTCTCAAGTGACAGAACAAGTTCTTCAGAAAGAAAGAAACTACAAATGTTAACTATGTCAATATGAACTTAAAGAATGTTTGCCATTTTTTAAAAAAATGTATAAATGCAAAAAGGAAAAGGGGGCATGGGATAGGGGTTTTCTAAGGGGGGGAATGGGGAAAGGGGATGGCATCTGAAGTGTAAATGAAAGATCTAATAAAAAAAATATATATATATAAAAAAAAGAAACTCAAAAAAAAAACAAAAAAAATTTCTTATGAAGGCAATTAATGATATGGAAAAAAAAATGTTTGCAGTAGCCAGTTTTAACAATGGAAACTTCTGCACACAGGGAATTAATGTATGGAATGTAAAAATATACTATAATAAGAAAAAGGGACCTTAACTAAAACAATACAACAATCTCTTTTAATGTACACATTCTTCAGAATAGAACATCAAAATATGTGTGGTAAGACTTGACAAAATGGCAAGAAGCAGCTGCATACACTCACACAGTTGGAGGCTTCAAAATTCCTCATTAGTATTAACAGATCCAATAGGCAGAAAAGAAAGATGTAGTTAAACTGAAGAACACCATCAACCAACTAGATCTAAATGACAGGTATAAAGTACTTTAATCCCAAAACAGACTATATTCTTCTCTACTTCGCATGGACCATTCACTAAGACAGACTACATTTCAGGTCATGAAATACATTGGTGAAAAATGATCAGGAACTATACGATGCATATTCTCAGAGGATAACAGACAATACCAAAATATTAGGAGATTGAATACTATACTTCAAAAGTCTCAAAAGAAATTTTTTGAATATTCAGAACTAAAGGAAAAGTATGTTCTCAAATCTGTGAGGTATCTCAAAACTCAATGATTATTATGGAGAAATAAAAGGAGTCAAGCTTACACCTTTAATTCCAACACCTTAGAAGTGGAGAAAAGAAAACGCCGTCTTCAGGGTTATCCTCAGCTAAAAAGCAGGACTGAAGCTACCCTGAGGTCCATGAAACTCTATCTCAAAATCTGGAAGGAGACGTGATCTTAGCAGAAAGATCTATCTTTTTCGATTCAGCTAACTTCATTTATTCTTCCATAAAATCCTAATGAGACTTGGTACCAATGGTACCGATTTGCTAAAATAAATGTAAGAGATCCTATGAAGTGATCTGCATTTAAAGCAAACATTTAATAGTACTTCCTTTCCTTTTAGAAGAACATGTTATATGCCGTCTCTGAATATCATCAATCTCCGATAAGTCCATTAAAAACCTCCAACATAAGTGACAAACAGCTGTTTCATGAGTCATTTTCTCACAACATGTTCTCCTAGCAGAACTCGCCTGCTATTCTGTACCAACTGCATCCACCCAAAACCCACTTAGCTTAAGCTAAAAATCAGGCACTGGAACATAAAAATGGGGGTGGAAGGACAGACATCCAAAACGCCTCTCTCCTTGAAGCATTTATAATTCATTTTTCACCTGCCTCCAATCCTGCCACACCCAATTGAAGCTACCATACTATTATAATACCATTTACTTGTGCTGAGAGCTTATTTTAAAAACTGTTAAAATTCACAACAACATAAGAACCAAACACCTTGCTTCCAAAAGGAGACATAAGAAAAGTTTAGAACACTCTTTTTGTAAGTACAACTAAAAGGAAAAAGTCTCTGACAAATACATAGGCAGAAATTAGAAAGTATATTATGGATTAAATAGGTTTTTAGTAGGCTGAGTCTAATCATGAAGTATATAGTTTCTGAGAAAATAAGTTCTAAGTCTATGGTGGTTAGTCTTCACTGGAAACTCCAGTGGATGTAGAACCACCCAGGAGACAGCCCTCTGAAGGTTTCCAGATAACTGAGGCCACCCTGAATGCTGATGACTCCATTCTATACACCAGATCCTGGCTAAATAAAACATTTAAATAAAGCATTTATCTCTCTCATTCCTAACTGCAGATGTTTGCAGTCAGTTGCCTCATGGTCTTGCCACTATGCCCCGCCCCGACCCTTTGATGGACAGTATCCCTTCAAACACTAAGTAAACTGAATCATTCTTCCTGTAAGCACTTTTCATTAAATTTTTTAAAATTCTATCTCAGCAATGAGAAAAAGAACTACTGCAAAGTCATACAGCATGATATGATTTTCAAATGTAATAAATAAGTTAAGACCACCAACTTATAAAAATTCAATATTCAAAGTTAAGGGCAGAAAATATAGTGGTAGAGTGTATGGCACACACAAGGCCCTGTATTTTATTCCCAGCATTAAGAAGGAAAGAGAGAGAGAGAGAGAGAGAGACAGAGAGACAGAGAAATTTAAAACTATAGTCTGCATATAGTAAATAAATAAACCACAATTCTTAATTTTACAAAGTTCTACCTTGAGGTGAGTTATTTTTAAAACCTGTTACACAAACAAGCACAAGACTTCATTTAAATACATCGTTTTTATTAAGATCTCACTGGAAAAGTGACGTCACAAAGAAAGATAACTTTGGAAACAGAAGCATTCATGTCTACATTAATGTCCTTCCATTTAGGCTGCCAACGTCTCCTTCCTTCACTGTCCCAGGCTAGCTCAGTAACGTGCGGTGAAAGGATTAAAAGCAGAGGTTCTAAAAACAATCCAAACAGAGCTTTCTCTTTAGAGACGAAGCTGCTCTACTAAATAAAATGTTTGCTGCATCTTGCCTTCGGACCCACTCCTTCTTCACTCCTCTTGTTTGCGGCACACAGATGAACCCTTTGCTATTTATTCAAGGCAATGCCACCATCTTTGGATTTGTGACAGTAAGCCACAGGATAGTTCCTGTCTTCACAGAGCTCAAGAAAAACCAGACATTTTCTTTACACAATTAAAAACAAAAACAAAAAAGGTTAAATTTTAGCTCTTTATATTTAAGAAAACATGATAAAATATACTCAAGATGATTCTTTAAAAAATCAGCTAATCAATGAATTATAAACCCACTTGTAGAGACTTTTCAGCTATATGACTTCCTCCCACAAAATAACCAAAAGTCTAATACTGTAGTAAAGCCTGTAATAACATGCTCTTTCAATAGTAGTTTTTGCTTTGAAAGTAAAGGAGTTAATCTCTTACTAAGAAACCAAATATACTCTCTACTGAAGATCAAGCTTTTGGAAAAGATATTTTAAATTATTCTTAAAATTAAGCAAAAAATTGATATTATACTATACCAATGCTCTGTCTCTCAATATATGGCCATTTAGAAACCCAAGAGATAAAAGCTGACCTACAGTGTATCTTACACGTGATCAGTTATAAATCTATTAACGAAAATTTTTAAATTAAGAGATCTTCAACATTTTCTAGACTTTTCACAAATTTAACTCAATATTCTACTTGTTACCAATTGTATTCATCAGTATTAACTATATAATTACTATATGTAGGCATTAAGTCTAAAATTAAAAAATGAGAAATAAATTCAAGCTAAAGCCGTCTGGCCAAAGCGAACTCAAAGGTAAACCAGCCATTCCCAGGTGCTGTGGAAAGGCATACTGAAGCATCTTCATGATCCATCAATTAAAATGCTTAACGTTAGTTTAAAAGTGCTGCGAAAATATCTTCTCTAGTTTAATGCATACTATCTGTGGCATAAGAGCATTGTTTCCATTTACACGTTAGGAAATCAAGGCAAGAAGGATGTCCATTTTGTAAACTGCAAGGTCTTTCCTAGTCAAATAAATGATTCTACACTATCAACTTATATGTATGCCGGTTACAAATTAAATGATCAATGCACTCTTGCATTGTCTGTGTGCAATTCTGTTCGTATCAAAATGGTTAACAAAACAAGCTTAAACACATAAAGAGAGAAAAGCCAGTACAAAGGAAAAGATGTTTCTAGCGGCTAATATGTTGTTCTTAAATGATATCATTTAAAAACTAAGTAGCTATGTTTGTTTCTTAAGTTTTCAAAATATATTCCATCCTTAAGGTATTCAAAAATGGACCTATTCATCCATGTAGATAAGTTAAGAAAAAAAAAACTATAGCCAACAATAAAATATACTGAAAAATAGCTAAGTGAAAATTAAATCCAAATTAAGTTAGGGAGTTAAGATTCTCCTCTCATATCAAATCCTTCCTTTCATTCAAATGAAAGATGATTAGTAATCAAATATTCAAATATTCTACAAATACAAAGTACAAAACTTTTCTTATTAAAAACGGAAAATTTTGTATTAGATACTTTATTCAAATATTCAAAATAAATAAAAATACTTTCCCTAACAGAAACTTAGATCAAGGATAAACTATTCTCGTGAATTCCAAATGGGACTGCATCTGTAATTGTGTTATGCCGCTCCCAACAATTAGAAAAACGAAAGTTTACCAATTAAAATTTACAAATGTCAATGGATGTTTGTACAACTGAACAACTAGTAAACTAATCACAGCTATTACTGAACATAAAGACTTAGCTACTGTGAACATCAAGAAAAAATGTAAACAGAATCTCGAGCACATTTTGTATAGTAAAGGATAAGGTCAGAATGAGTCGAATTAAAAAATACCTCTTCTAGCGAGGTATTAATTAGTCAGTCACAGGGCAGGTCGTGAATGTTCGGATCGGATGAGCTTTCTTTTGACCATTAATTCTAGCTCATCATCCGCAAGTGCAAGAGAAGGTGTCAGAGTACGGAAGCTAGGGGGCATGCTGTAGCTAGGGGAAAAGAAAAATGGGAAAGGTGCAATGGATGCTGCATAGTTGAATAATTATCTGGGTGGCACAATGGGCGAGTCCTGCCGACATCAGAGCCCAGCGAGCGTCTCCCTAACTCTGCCCGAGGAACCTCCCCATTCCCAGGCATCAGAAGAACCGGCACCCTCTCTGCCTTCTCTTCCAAACGGGAATATAAAGGGATGCCCGCACTCGCTTTACCATTGTCGTGCAGAGGGAGCCGCGGCGCAAACGCAAAGACCGGCGGCCAGAGCTCGCTTTTCAGAGCCGCTGGCACGCCGGACGAGCCGGGGGCTCGGCGACTGGCTGCAGCCTTCGCCGGCGCCGAGGCACGAGGGCGGAGCGGCGGGATCGGAGCCCCGAACCCCGCGCCGCAGGTGAGAGCCGCCGCTGCTGCACCCGGAGCAGCCACGGGCCGGTCCCCGCGCCCGAGATCCCGCGCCCCGTCCTCCACGCGCAGCCCGGGCTGCTGGGCGGCGGGCGCGGGGGAGCCCGGGATGGGGGCGGGGGCGGCGCGCCCATCCATCGCCGCCGCCGCCGCCGCTGCAGACCGGGGCTCGTCTACACGCCCCTCTCGGCCGGCCGGTGGCGAACAGTTCCCCCGTCAGGACCCCGGGAAGAAAAAAAAAAGGACAAAATCCTGAGAGACTCGTGCTCACCGCGAAACCGTGGGGGGCTCGCGCCGTACCCCTTCTACATGCTTCGGCGGCTGCCGCCGGTCCAGCTCGGCGCAGGGACGCCACCAGGAGCCCCTCGGGAGCGTCCGGCTGCGGGATGGAAGCCGCGCCGGGCACTGGCTGAGGCGCCGGGCCGCCGGGAATGCCGCCGGGGGCGCCCACTGCTCGCCCGAGCCGCGGTGCGCCCGACGCGCGAGCGAACAACACCGCGAGCCGCCGCTGCCCTGCGCCGCCCCCTCCCCGCGCGACGCTCCACAACCGGGCGCGGGGACCCGCGCCTGCAGCAGGGGGAGCCGCGGGGCGCTCTCCGCCTGGCCTCACGACCTTCCTCCGGAGCTGCCCCAGACGGGTCCCGGGTCTCTGAACTTAGGATTCGCACTCTCCCCTCGAACCCTTGCAGGGCGTACGGCGGCGTGGTGCGAGAGTGAGCATCCACCCACTTACCGGTCCGTGGGCAAGAGGACGGCGCTTCCCCCTGTCCCGAGGCTCTGTGGTATTGCCCAATCCGCACTTTGGGGGAGGGGGCCGGGGAGAACGGTGCCGGGCTAGGGAATGAGGGAAGATGACATCCAATTGAATGAAGCATCCTTTTGGGGGCGGGGTCGAAGGCAGACCTCTCTGCCCGGCTCCGCCTCCTCGCTCCAAACTACATTTCCCATGGTGCCGCGAGCTCCTCGCCGCGCTGTACGCCGGGAGTGAAGGACCTCGAGGCTTCAAACACTTCTCAGGACTGGGTCTTTAATCAACGAGGTCCTGAAAGTTACAAATAGTTGTAATCCCTTGTGCGTCTTTAGATAAATGTTTGTGAATCTCAAGTTCGGATACAGTTATCGAAATAATAATTAAGGTTTTTTTTTGAGAAGTTATAAATGATTTGTTTCCAAAGGAGGTAAATAACGTGTTCCATGACAATCTGTCAGGACCTGGGAGACGCTTCTTCTTCCGCCCTGGCCTGGCCATAGCAGAGAGTATCTGTTGCAGTCATGTCGGCTGCGATTGCAGCTCTAGCTGCTTCTTATGGCTCGGGTTCGGGGTCCGAATCGGACTCGGACAGTGAGGGCAGTCGGTGTCCGCTGCCAGCCGCGGACTCTCTCATGCACTTAACCAAATCGCCTTCAGCCAAGTCCTCTCTGACCGTGGCGGTGGACTCGGCTCCGGAGGTGGCAGTTAAGGTAAGTGTTTTGGACACTGATGAGTTCAGGCATTGCTTTCAGATCGTCTCCGGTTAGATGCGGGTCTACCTCGGCGCTTGAGAAATAAGTAACTAGCTTTTACATCTCTTCCTACATCCCCCTTGACGATTGGAAGTACGGAGCAGCTCTCCACTACACCGTGTCCTTCGTGTCTCAGTCGGATAAAAGTAGTTCAAAAGAGGAGGAAAGTTTGGATTTGTAGACTAGGATGTAGCCTTCTTAGAGCAGATGTAAGTTCCGAACGTAGATAATATTGGATCGAGACTTTCAAAGTAGAATTTGTGCCTTCACTAGAAGTGAGCCATGGCCAGGCACTGTTTGGGTTTTTGAGGATCTCGTCACGAATTCTGGCTTCACCACTTGGAACGTTCTTTTGTACAGTTGTGCAATGAAGGTAGCTGTATAAAAACATATTTATCGGAGGTTATTGTAACGATTTAGTGAAATTATATGGTAAAGGTTATAGCACAGAGCCTAATATCGAGTGAAAGGGCGATATGTGTTGATATTGTGATTCTCTGTGGGAAAAGGACATAAATTTTAGGAAGTAGCAAGCACAAACCGGACCAAGGAAGCTGATAAAGGGGAAAACCCAGCTACATAGTTCTCTATGGAGCATGTATCATTTTACAGTAACAACAGGATTAAAGCCACAAGGGCCAACAAACCCAGAACATCTTTGCTATTATAGTGTGTAGTGGAATCATAATAGTCGGTGAAGCAACCAATTAAATGTGGACAAATAAAGTATAGATTGGATTGAGCACTGGGAGGGGAAAAATAACTTCGATAAAGAATAATGTAGAAGTTTGGGGGTTTTGTTTGTTTGTTTGTTGTAGATCACTCAGACAAGTGCTCTCTTCAAAAAAAAAAAAAAAAAAAAAAAGCCGGTTCAAGGAAAGAGGCCACTTAAGCTAAATCCAAGAGTTTCCAAACTTAGGAGAAGACTTGGTGTGCTGAGTGAGGCTGGTGTGTCTCGAGCCCTTTGAGAGCATCCATCTGTAGTTAAGCCTTGTGTGAGTGATCAGCTTGAAGAGTGTGAAGAGGGAAACTACAAAGATTTCTAACTAAGATCTCCCTGGGTTTTGTGTCTTAAGTCATGTACAGGTTTGATGAGCCATTTACGAAATTTAACTTTTTTATAAGGACATCTTCTGGCATGAAAGAACACTGGGAAGTTTATCTTTAGAACAAAACAGAGCTCATCCTAGGACTTTTCAGCAGCCTTGTCAGTGTGTTCCTTCGACATCTCAACTTTCAGTGCTCTGCATTATTCCCAATTTTGTCACAGGCTCCCCCGCCCCCTGCCCCAGCTCAGTGCAGTCTAGCCTCGGCTTCTTGATTAACTACTTGGCAGAAATGCTGTCCTAGGCCTTTTGCAGTCATGAGGTGGTTCTGTCATCTGAGTAAAGTCTCTGCATCAAATAGCTCTGTTATAATTCCCTTTTCTCTATTCATTTTTTTTTTTTTTTTTCTGCAACGTCTACTGAGTTATCCTCAGTCTCTGGGTTCCCTGTTCCTCTGCCAGCCCCATCAGCACTAGGTTTCCCAGGTCCAGGTTATTTCAAGTTTCCCTCCACGTATTCTCACATGTTTTTAACTGCAGTATATACTTGGGGTGGCTCACAGGTGACCACCGTGAAGAGGATAACATAAGCATGAATCAAGATTTCAGTATTATTCATAGCTCCCTCCAGCACTTAGCCACATGGCCCCCTTGGATACGCTGAGCTTAAGAGCTCAGAGCCCATCATTACTCATCTTTCAAGTACGTTTAGCTACCAGTTTTCAAAACTTCAAATTTGGCTGTTACAAGTGCATACTGATTAAATGCCAGCTGTCCTAGTAAACCTAAACTTAAACTCTTAAACTCCAGCTTAAATCTTAATTTAAAAAATCTCATTCAGGTTGGCTCTCAGGCCCCTTTTGTATGGTGCATTAAAAGCTGCAGTATCTTTGTTTCTACTGCATGTTCGTATTCCCCATTTTGATTGTCCTATATCCTGTACATTAGCCCAAGCCACAAAACAGAAGGCTCACCATTGTTCTTTTCCTCAGCCCCCGAACCTAGTTAGGTGTTCAGCTGGTACATCCCGTGTGTGTGTGTGTGTGTGTGTGTGTGTGTGTGTGTGTGTGTGTTTGGTTGGTTTTGATTTTTTTTTCCCCAACTCACTTTCTTCCTCTCTGTTTTCCTTAGCACAGCCTTCCTAGCACCCCTCTTTCCCCTGGGAATTTTGCTTGACTTCTCCAGCCTTTGCTTTTGAGTGACAGCTACTTTTCCCACTGTGACCGAGTGATGTTTATCAAATGTCTCTTTCTTCTTCGGTTGCCACTGTTTAGTTCGGATTCTCATTTCTTTTAAAACAAGAATAGCTTTCTGTGTACTTCTTTCTTCCTGCCACATACCCACGTCTTTCCTACACAGTACATCGAGATTGTTCATTTCTCAAGTCAGAACTTGTGTCACATCCCCGTCCAAAAGCATTATGTTGTCTATTAGATAAGCACTACATTCTTTATACAGCTTGTGAGGCCTGCCATCCTCCCATGCTGAAGGATCTATAAAGCCCTACAAGTATAATAGTTTTCTTCTCAAGATTCCCTTGTCTCCCTCATAGATCCAAACCTGTGGTCCTCCAGCCCTAGGACCCTTGTTTCTTCTGTATCTGTTTCTCTTTGTCATAGCCCAGGGGCATCACTTAAACCACATTTCCAAGTTTGATTCTGGAGCCCAGAGAGTGTTCTATCTCCAATGCCTTGTACACAAAAGAAAACTAAAAGCAAAGGTCTTGACCAAGTGTGGACATTGAGAGTCAGATTTGGAGTTGAGCAGGCACTGACTGGGAAGAAGCTGTCTTGCAAGCTTGTTTACTTCAGTCTCTAAGGAATAGTTCAGTAAGAAAAGAAAATGAGGTGGAATCAAGCTTTAAGATACCAGAGGTTTATTCAGAGCTGGGCCGGATTCCCCAGCTGTGTGGGTTCTGTCACAGGTGATGAGCAGTGTGCACCAGAGGAGAACAGAGCCTATGTAGTAAAGGTTATCAAGGAAAGAGTTATGAAGCATGCAAATACATGTGTCTATTTGACTGATTTTCTTGTGACTGAGGAGAGTATTTGGCCAAAAATAAATGTATGCCCTATTGCCCCCTTTTTTTTGGGGGGGGGGGCTAGGGATACAGATCATAGCACCCGTGTGGAGGTCAGTGGACAACTTACTCCTTGGCTCCCCAACTCACCAGGATAGCTGAGTCAGTGAGCTCCAGGGTCGGCGAGAAACCTGTCTCAGAAGGAAAGTGACGAATGACGGAGAAAGACACTTGACATCAACCACAGATGTGTGCACATGCACCTACCCCCCTCCCCCCCACACACACACACACGCACGCACACACAGAGAGAGAGAGAGAGAGAGAGAGAGAGAGAGAGAGAGAGAGAGAGAGTTAAAGGTTTAAAAAACAACTGACCGTGCACGTGGAGATTAGCGAACATCAATAAAGGACCAGATTCCAAGTTCCTTACACCGCTGGCCTCAGATCCCGTCAAGTCTTTTTGGTTGATGTTCATTTCTTTTTAATCAACACTTGAAAACTGTAAATACCATTATTATTAGTACAAAATACCATCTGGGCTAAATTTTGCCTGTATTCTGGAGTTTGCCAACCCCTCTGCCAGACCACAAAATAACACTCAGTAACCCAGGTCCCGTGACACAACAGTCCCTGAACTTAATGAATCTACATTAAAAACTAGACACAAAAAGATAAGATTTACATATAACTATAAACTTGCCTTTGAGCCAAAGTCAAGGACAAGATATTTTGGGTTGTTTGTTTGCAGACAGGACTTCAGGTATCCCAGACTGACCACACACTCACTAGGAAGCCAAGGATGACCTTGAACCTCTGTTCCCAAGTGCTGAGATTATAGAGTTTGTGTATGCTGAGGAAACAATGAGCTAAGGAAACACCTGAGTTACATCCTCTGCCAATAATAATAATAATAATATGTACATACGTATACATTAAACAAAGAAATAAAGAAGATAATATAAAACCAGCAAGGTGAGCCATACAGTTTTTAAAGTATGCTTTTATACATATAAGACTGTAAATGTCCTGCTATAGGTATAGCAGACCAAAGGCAGAAAGCATGTCAGACACCCGTGCTTCTAGAGTTTTTCTTTTTAGTCAGTGTTCTCTTATCTGCTGTCATGTACAAATGATGCACTCAGTTTCCTGACGCGGTTACCTTAGAAACCATATGTCTCCGTCACTCAATGCCTTCAGCTTCTAAGCAGTGCAAGCCCTACCTCAGTCCCACTCCCGTCCCCACCTTTTTAGGATAGTGTTGTTTGGAATGTGTGCACACGCACACACAAGACAGACATGAATGTCGGGCTTTCTTGCATCTTTCTGCGCAGATGCCTGCTTTCTGTCACGGTGCTTTCTTTAGGCTGTCCTTTAATAGGGCGGCTGGTGATTACACTTCTAGTTTGTCTCCACAGCATTTGTTTTCAAATGCTCGCTCTTGAGGGATATTTTACTGGGCTTAGTTTATTAACTTAAGATATTTTGTCTTACTCAGTTGTTACTGATAAGGGACTGTCTTTTTCTACTGAATCTAGTTTTCCTTGAAAGTAATTTCTCTCTCTCTCTCTCTCTCTCTCTCTCTCTCTCTCTCTCCCTCTCTTGGCAGCTTATAGGCTTTGTTGTTTTTCCTATGAAATAAATTTGTGGATTTCTTTTCATTTTCCACTTAGAATTGTGCTGAGTTTCTTTAGCAGCAGATAGATTTCTTTGGCATGTGGATGGGAAGTTCAGAGTAATGATTGCACATTGTGTTGTTGTTGTTGAACTTTTATACAAAATTGTCTGATTTGCACATTAGAAATCACTACCGTATGTTACGATGGGCTAGGTATCATGGCATGCATCTGTAATTCCCACACCTGAAGCCAAGGTAGCAGGATCCTGAGCTAAGGGTCAGCCTGGACTTTACAGCCAGACAAAGACAAAACAAAGGGTCTGAGAAGCCTTACAGGATTGCAAGAATTATGTATGCCTGCATACTGGCTCACTCGGGAGGCATAGGCAGCTCTCAAATAACAACAAAAAATATTTATTAACTTACTCTATAGTAAGTTTAAATAAATAAATTAAATTAAAAACAGTCATTTCAGACAGTGACTGTTACTTTCTCCCAGTGAATTCTGTGTCTGGCATAGCCACCTTGAGTAAAATGCAAATTCTGCTTCTTACATCTGTAGCATAACTTGGATTTTTTTTTTTTTTTTTTTTTTTTTTTTTTTTTTTTTTTTTTTTTTTTTTTTTGAGACAGGGTTTCTCTGTGTAGCCCTGGCTGTCCTGGAACTCACTCTGTAGACCAGGCTGGCCTCAAACTCAGAAATCCGCCTGCCTCTGCCTCCCAAGTGCTGGGATTACAGGAGTGCGCCACCACTGCCCGGCATAACTTTGATTTCTTTTTGGGTGAGATTTCTTATATTCATGAACTTCTGTTAAATTACTTCTTTCTTTTATATTTATTAAGGGCCTACCTCGGAGATTCACATATCCAAATTTGTATTCTTCTACTTCATCACCCATCCAATCACTTAATTACCAGTGCTGCTAACATCTCTGCCATATAAAGTGCACTGAGGAGATAGGATGCAGCATTAGATTCTTTGAGGTAGTGGCTTCTAGGGTTTGACTATTAAGAGGTAATAGTATTTAGTTTTGGTTTTGTTCAGCTTATGCAATGTCTTTTCCTTTACAGTAATGAGTTTGACATTGTGTCAAGGCTCCAATGTTAGCTTTGATACACAGGACCAAAAGCAACTTTGGGAGGAAAGGGTTTATTTTGCTCACAGTTCTATAAACAATTCATTACAAAGAACAGTGAAGGCAGGAACTCACACAGGGCAGGAGCCTGGAGGCAGGAGCTGATGCAGAGGCCATGGAGGGGTGCTGCTTACTGGCTTGTTCTTTGGCTTGCTCAGCCTGCTTTCGTACAGCACCCAGGACTACCCACCCAGGAATGGCGCCACCCATAATGGGCGGGGCCTTCCCCATTGATCCCTAATTAAGAAAATGCCTTACAGCCTGATCCTCTGGAGGCATTAGCTCAACTGAGGCTTCCTTCTCTTTGATGACATTAGCTTGTGTCAAGTTGACATAAATCAGCACAGGTATTAAATGATTTTATCCTTAGTTCTCCTAGCTTTTCAGCTCCCTCCCCTGAGAGTCTTGCTGTAAAGAGTGTCCCCTCTCAACATCCACCATCAGAAAGTGAAACTCTAGTTTCCCATCCACCAGGCTCCCTTTCTGGCCAGCACTTTGATAAGGGCTTAGTCAGAGGTACCCATATGAGCGCCCCCTCCCCCTCTTCCTCTATTAATCGACAGTGCTCTGCAACGTTGTTACATTGTTACATTGTTACATTGTTACTCCATTGATTGCCTGGGTTGATTCTGCTGATCTGACTGGCTAGGCATCTGCCCTTCTCAAAGCTGTGCACTGGGAGGGACCATCCCAGAATAGACCCGTCTTGGATCAAGGACAGAAGGGTAGCATCGAGAACTTCCAAACAAGTTCTCAAGGGCCACCTGAACTTCCTGCCCTGTGTGAGCTCATCCACAGCAAAGCGAGGAATGAGGATTTTGGGTGGCAGTGGTGTGGTAGTGGTGTGGTAGTGGTGTGGCAGTGGTGGCCACCGCATAGTCTCTCAGACCAGCAGTTCCAACACGCCATGACAGCAACAGCTGTTCAGTAGTGACGGTCAGTCACAAAGTGTCATGCACACGGGATTGGTCCTGTAATTTGATTGGCTCTGGATTATGATTCCATCTGCCCGCTTCTCAAAGCTGCATCCCTAACCTTCCTGGAAACTCTAAAAGAAACTCATAAGAATTCAGTCTGTTTCATCTATCTGTGAAGACTTCTGTCACTTGCAGCTAAGAACCCTGACTAACACACCCAGTTCGTGTGCAGCAATTTGTTTTTAAGTGGGAGCTGATTTCCTACTTTGGTCTCGTTTCTATTATTGTTGTTGTTGTTTTTATTTACCTTTTTTGCTGTTTGTGTTTGTTGTGTATATTTGTTGCACAGGTTGTGCACATTTAGAAGTTACAGGACAACTGTGGGGAATGGTTCTCCTACCTCACAGCTTCTTAGGGTCAGACTCAGGTCATCAGGCTTTTTCTCCCTCTGAGCCATGAGGCTGCTCTGTCACAGGCTTGCTTTAAACTCTTCCCTGTGCCTCAGTTAGGGCTTCCATTGCTGTGAGGAGATAATGACCAAGGCAGCTCTTATGAAGGACAGCATTCACTTGGGGTGGCTTACAGGTTCAGAGGTTCAGTCCATTATCATGGTGGGAACATGACCATGTCCAGGCATTCATGGTGCTAGAGGAGCTGAGAGTTCTCCATGTTGATCCACAGACAGCAGAAGGGGACCACGTGTCACACTGCGCATAGAAAACCTCCAAGCCCACCCCCACAGCGACACACTTCCTCCAACAAGGTCATACCTCCTAATAGTGCCACTCTCTGGGTCTGTGGAGGCCAATTACATTCACACTGCCACACCCTGTTATCATTAGTTCTGTCAGCATTAGTTCACTGGCATGAGTGACTTAATCTTGCTTAGAACTTAACTCACAGGAATGATGGGAAGATCACATGAAAGGGTGGGAAAAGGCCCCCCATAAATACAGAGAAGCCAGGTATAGTGGTAAGCACTTAAAATCAAGCACAGGGCTGGGGAAGGAAAGACAGGAGGACCCCTGGGGCTCACTGGTTGGCCGCCCTAGCCTGTTGGCAAGTTCTGGGCCAGTGTGAGACTCTTTCTCCAAATGACAAAAACATGAGCAAGTGGTGGGAAGTGAAACTGAAGTTGCAGTCTGCCTCCCACCCCAAAGGTCCCATACACTGTTTGTCTACTGCCCCCGCACTGTTGCTGAGTTCCTTAAAGGCAGGCAGCTTTGTCTATTTCTATAGGCCCAGGACAGTGCCTGACACCGGGCAGGCCCAGGGCCAACATCTGCTGAACGGTTGCTGTTGTACCTGTCTTACCACCCTAACTGCACACCGGCATCTCACCATTATCCATACATTGTTATCTCTAAGAGCCCTCTTCAGAAGACACCAGTGCTTCCACCTGGGTCCTGGGTTCTGTCCCCTGACAATGGTTATCCCCTCATTCTTTTTCCTTGGCCTGAACTCATAATCCTTCCACCCAGCGTCCCTGGTGGTGGGATTCCAGAAGTGTGCTGGCCGCTGCCCACTGCCTTTCTCCTGTTGTCCTGTGGTCCTTGCCACCTCTCTCCCTCTAGTACTAGGACTGTTTTTGGTCCAAATTTTTCTTAAAGGGGAAGAAAATCAATGTGTTCTGGAGCTCCTTCCAACTGACACCTCCTCCCCTGAGGTTTTATTGTTGTGTGTTTGGTGGGGGCTGGGGGGCGTGTTTTCTTTTCTTTTTTCTTTTTTTTCCTTTTTTTTTTTGAACTCTTGCTGTGCGGTTTTACACATCCTCATGCACATCAGTGCTGTCTGTGTCTGGCTTCCGTGGTCCATCTCAGTGCTGTCTGTGTCTGGCTTCCGTGGTCCATCTCAGTGCTAGGATCACTCTGGCAGAGGTTGTGCCAAATCCAGTGCTGTCAGTCAGCCTTACTCTGCATAGCTTCTGTAGATTCACATTCTCCTTCATCTTTCTAATTTAACAAATACTTATTGACATGTGCTGCCTGCCCAGCATTCTGCAAGGCAGTAAGGGTATAAAATGTAAAAGCCATGTGCAATAAATAATATACCACAAATTCTGTGAAAAATAAAACATTCAATAAGACTTCAGGCTGAAAAAGACTGTTTTCTTTCCTGGAGCGAGAGGAGGGAATGGGTCAAGGGAAATGAGAAAGTGACTTATCACATTGCAAAGGCAATGCTCGAGATAAGGGGCAGTAACAGTGCAGGATGCCCATGATGTGGGGCAGTCACAGTGCGAGAGGCCCTCGATGCGGGGCAGTCACAGTGTGGGATGCCTGAGAGAAGGGGCAGTAACAGTTCGGGATGGCCGTGATGCGGGGCAGCCGCAGTGCAGGATGCCCATGTTGCGGGGCAGCCACAGTGCGGGAGGCAGTGTTTGTTTTTGTAAAAAGCATCCATTAGTGTAATATGGCAGCAATGAGGTGTGTGGTCCTCAGATCTTCTCAACCCACTGAAATCCACACTGTCTCATAGAGAACAGACATCTAAAATAATAATAATAGCAACAACAACAATAGTAGCATGAGATAAAATAATAAGAATAATATAAAAACAAGACAGAATAAGACAAAGCAATCAGGAAAGGGCGGAAAAAGCACAGGAAACATACAGACCTAGAGACACACCTTTACACACACAGAAATCTCATAAAAATAAGATCAGAAACAATATATACAATAAGACCTGTAAGGGTTTTTTTTGTTTTGTTTTTGTTTTTGTTTTTGTTTTTGTTTTTAAAAAGCCCAGACAAAGCATTATGAGACAAGGGACCTTCAAAAATGCTATTGAGTTCATTCTGTGGGGCATGGTGCCTGCCCTTAAGACTGGTTTGTATGCCTAGTGAGATTCCATTGGATAAAACTGTGTTTTCTGTGTAGGTGGTTGTCAGTTGGAAATACCGTCTTGGTAGAGATGGGTGCTTACGTCCATATCTCCCCTCAGCACCGGGACCTCATCTGCCGTCGACTTTGCAGGCCCTGTGCACACTGCCAGGTCTTTATGAGTTCACATGTGTATCAGTCCTGTTGTGTCTAAGGCCTTATTTCCTTGATGTTCTCCATCCTCACTGGCTCTTACTATCTCTGTCTTTCTACATACACTTCCTCAGAATGCCCTGAGCCCTGAGGGGAGGGATTTTATGAAGACGTCCCATTTAGGATTGAGTGTTCCAAGGTCTCCCACTCTCTGTGCAGCTGTGGGTCTCTATTTGTTCCCATCTACTCCCAAAGAAAGCATCTCTGATGATGGCCAAGCAAGACACTGACCCATGAGCATAGCAGAACAGTATTTCAGGTCCATGGCCTATCTAGTCTCAGGTTCTTGACCATCCAAGCAGTGTCAGGCATGGATGCCATCTCAGAGAGGGCCTTAATACCCGGCAGATAGTGTGGTTGGTTACACCTCAGCGTGTGTGCCACTGTTTCACAGTTGGATCAGACAGGTCACCATTGTAAATGGAAGGGTTCATGGCTAGACTGGCATGGACCTTTCTCCACTGGTAGCATGCACTGCTCCTCTCAGTACCATGAATGTTAGTCATTAGTAGTGAAAGCTCTTCTTGGCACCAGCTTTGACTTCTCCCTGTCCAGTGAGTTATGTAGGTGTTGTCTTTAGCAGTAGGGCCTTACCATCTGTTTGTGGAGAACAACCAGTAAATAACCTTGGCAATGATAGTTGTGTGGAGGTTTCCATGAGGCCCGTTTCACCAACAGCTTGATTAGATGTGACTCATTCCTGGCACTGGAGGCTTCATTTGGAAGCTAGAGATGTCTCTATTTTTATTTATAGCTACATCCATTTACCTGTGAATTTCATGGTTTTACCTTTTTGACAGCTGAGTAATATTCTATTGTGTAAATGTACCATTTTTTTTAAAATTCATTTATCTATTATCAGTCATTTAGTCTGTTCCCAATTTCTGGTTATTATAAATAGAGAGCAGCAATTAACATGGTTGAGCAGGGGTCTCTGTAATAGGTTGTAGAGTCCTGGGAATATATGTCCAGGAGTGGTACTGCTGGACCTTGAGTAGATAGATCCCCAGCCTCCCAAGGAACCACCACACCGATTGCTATGGTGTTTGCACTCGCACCAGCAATGAGTAAGTATTCATATTGCCAGCAAGAGCTATTTGTTGTATTGATCTTGGCCATTCTGGCTGGTGTAAGATAAAATCTCAGAGTAGTTTTGATTTGCATTTCCCCGATGACTAAGGATATTTCTTTAAGTATGTCTTACCCATTTGTGTTTCCTCTTTTGAGGATTCTCTGTACCCCCATTTTTAATCAGGTTATTTGTTTCCTTGATGCCCTCTATCAGATGTGTGGTTGGTAAGAATCTCTTCCCAGTTTGTAGGCTGCTGCTGTTGAGGATGCCCCAGCCATTCAGAAGCTTTTCAGTTTTATAAAGTCCCATTTATCAATTGTTGTTCTTAGTGCTTGTGCTGATGGTGTTCTGTTCCCTGCTTTTTCTTCTATCAGCTTCAGTGGGTCTGGTCTTACATTGAAGTCTTTGATCAATTTGGAGTCCAGTTTTGTGCAGGATGATGCGTATGGATTTATTTATATTCGTGTGCCAGCAGCCATCCAGTTTGACCAGTTGTTGAAGATGCTGCCTCTCCCCCTCCCTCCCAAGTGTGTATTTCTGGCTTCTTTATTAAAACAAACAAACAAGTGTGGACAGGTGTCTTGGTATTCAGTTTGGTTACGTTGATCGACATGTTTCTGTGTTTCTGTCAGTGCTGTTTTTAATACTATAGCTCTGTAGTATGATTTGAAATCAAGGATGGTGACACCTCCAACAGTTCTTTTATTATTCATAATTGTTTTTAGCTATCCTGGGTTATTTTGAGCTGAAGTTGTCAATTTCTGTGAAGAATTGTTGGAATTTTGATGGGGAGTCCCTTGAACCTGTAGATTGCTTCTGGTCGGATGGCCATTTTTTACTATATTAGTGCTACTGCCCCATGAGTATGGGGTCTTTCCATTCTCTGAATCTTAAATGTCTTAAAATTTTATTGTATGTTCACTGGCTAGGTTAGAGTTACCCCAAGATTTTTACTGAGGCTATTGTGAAAGGTATTGTTTCCCGGTCTGTGTCATTTGTACACAGAAGGGCTGACTGGTTTTTGTGCTAATTTTACATCTTGCTACTTTGCTGAAAGCATTTATCAGCTAAAGAAATTTCCTCATACATTTTTTAGTCACTTACGTATGCAATTATATTATCTGCAACTAAAGGCACATTGACTTCTTCCCTTCCTGTCCCTTGATCTGCTTCAGTTGTCTCACCGCTCTAGCTAAGACTTCAGCACTGGATTGAACAGGTTTAGATGGTTCACAGCCTTGTCTTATTCCTGATGTTAGTGGAATTGCTCTGAGTTTCTCTCCATTTAGGTTGATGTTGGCTATGGGCTGGCTGTAAATTGTCTTTATTACGTTGAGGCATGTCCCTTGCCTCCCTAATCTCTCCAGGACTTTGGTCATGAGTGGATGTTGGACTTTGTCAAAGGCCTTTTCCGCACTGAATGAGATGATGCAGCTTTTGTCTTCCAGTCTGTTTATGTGGTAAATCACATCTATTGATTTACATGTGTTGAACCATCTTGCATCTCTGGGATGAAGCCTACTTAATCATGGTATATGTTCTTATACTTGGTTTGCAAGTACTTTATTGAGAATTTTTGCATGTGTTCATAGGAGAAATTAGTCTGTTAATTCCTTTCTTTGTTAGGTCTTTATGTGGTTTAGGTATCAGAGTAATTGTAGCCTCCTAAAAAGAAAATGGATTACTACGTGTCTTGGGGAGTTTCTTATCTGGTCCAGTCTATCTGGTATTCTGTATGCTTTGAATGACTTAATAGGTACCTCCTCCTTCAGCTTAAGGGAATTTTCTCTGGTTTTGTTGAAAAGATTGCCTGTGCCTCTGACCTGGGTTTCTTTTCTTCCCTCTGTTCCTATTATTCATAATTTAGTCTTTCAGTGTTCCAGATTTCCTGGAAGTTTTGTGCCTGGATTTTTTTTTTTTTAATTTAACATTTTCTCTGACCAAGGTGTCCCTTTTTTTTCTCGTCTTCAGTAACTGAGATGCTCCCATCTCCTGTCTTCCGTTGGTGAGGCTTACCTACCTCTGAGGTTTGTGTTTGACTTCCTAAATTTTCCATTTCCAGTTTTACCTCCATCAAGGTTTTCCTTAGTGATTATATTTCTACTTTCATGTCTTCACCTGTTTTCTTCGTTTCATTCACTATTTGCTTGTATTTTTATATACTAGTGGATTTAATTTCCTTTTTAAGGACCTCAAACATATCCCTAAGAGCTGTTCTGGCGTTCTTGTCTTGTGCTTCAGCAATATCGAATTTCTTAGGCCTGTGTGGTGCTGTTGCTGGTTTCTGGCGCAGACATATTTTCCTGGCTGGTTTTGATTGTGTTTTTACTCTGTGTCTACTCATCTGGGTTTGGAATGATTGTGAACCTAGGCGTTGATGGTGGCATATAATGATCAACACAACAAGTATACAGAACAAAGAAAGACTAGTAAGAGCTGCAAGGGAAGGAGACCATGTACTTACGAGCCAGGCCTACTGGAATTCACCTGACTTGCCTTATTTTCTGGGTTTTAGGAGAGTGTGGTGACTGTGGGATGCCTGGTAGGGAGTGTTCCTGAGTCCCTCTCTAGCAGCCACTGTGGGTCCTGGGTACAAGGCCTCTCTAGATATTGAGGGCTAACAAGACGGAATGAGGATGGGTTAGCAGTGAGGGCTGAGAGGGTACACTGGACAGGAAGGGGAGCTAAGAGGGAGCACTGGAGGAGGGGAGCTGAGGGGGAGCACTCACTGGAGGTGGGGAGCTGAGGGGGAGCACTCACTGGAGGAGGGGAGCTGAGAGGGAGCACTCACTGGAGGTGGGGAGCTGAGAGGGAGCACTCACTGGAGAAGGGGAGCTGAGAGGGAGCACTCACTGGAGGAGGGGAGCTGAGGGGGAACACTCACTGGAGGTGGGGAGCTGAGAGGGAGCACTCACTGGAGAAGGGGAGCTGAGAGGGAGCACTCACTGGAGGAGGGGAGCTGAGGGGGAACACTCACTGGAGGAGGGGAGCTGAGAGGGAGCACTCACTGGAGGAGGGGAGCTGAGGGGGAGCACTCACTGGAGGAGGGGAGCTGAGGGGGAGCACTCACTGGAGGTGGGGAGCTGAGAGGGAGCACTGGAGAAGGGGAACTGAGAGGGAGCACTGGAGAAGAGCTGGATCTCCCAGCAAGTTCAACAGAGCCCCCATGAGGTAGAGGTGAAGCAGGAGGAGGGGCCACAGCAGGTGTTCTGCTATGGGACTGAGATGAGACATAGAAATGGAGGTTAGGAAGGGGTGTGAACATAGTCTACCTGATCCCCAGGCTTCAGAGGATAGTGTGTTACTAGCGAGTGCCCCGGGTGTTGGCATCTGACACACAGTGATGGTGTGAAGAAGCTAGAACTTCTTATGTGAAGCGTTTGGGCAGTGTTAACTTATTTAGTTAATAAAGTTAGTATATTGAAAAAGGAAATTATATATTTTTATGCCTAAAATGGTATATATCATATATATATATATACATACATATATGTATATATATACATATATATATATGTTCTTTTACTCTCTGATTCTTATAATTATTACCGCTGTGATACTACAGTAGTAATTGTGAAGTCAGTGTTGGGTGTCTACAGTGCTGACGCTGCTCCTAAATACAGCAAATGTGTGACGCTCGCTTGCCTTTCTTTTAGGAAGATCTGGAGACTGGAGTTCACCTCGACCCTGCTGTCAGAGAAGTTCAGTACAATCCCACCTATGAGACCATGTTTGCTCCTGAGGTAAGACAGCGCACCACGGGCTCTCCCTTAGGCTGAGCATTTAAATTATACACAGGTAGATAAATGGACGTTTGTTATGGCTATTCTCTGTTGTCAGCTTGACGATATATGGAATGAACTACAGTCCAGAAATGCAGAGGGTTCCCACTGGGACCAGGTACCAAAGCAGGAAGACACAGGGTTTTGATCTGGATCCACAAACCCTTTAATGTAGATCTTGAGGCACACCTTTAATCTGGGCCGTACCTTTAGTATCACAGTGGTAATGATAAGACTCAGAGAGTAAAGGAACATATATGTAATAGATACAGTTTGAAACAGAAAATGTGCGTGTGCGCGCATGCGTGCATGCATGCGTGTTTAGAGATTGAGAAGAGATTCATTCCGTAAGTTTTGTGACTCTAGAGAGCCCTGACAGGGTTACATTTTTTAAATACTTTCTCAAGAAACTATACTACTATAAATTTTAGGAAATGTATCCTTCTAGTCTCTAAAACCTAAACAGGTTTTATGAGAATCCTTTTAAACATCTACTGGCTACATGTCTGCCTGCATGCAAGTGGCTGGTTGTACTGCAGTGTCTTTTGGGGAAAAAAGGAATCTGGAAATATAATCCTTCACTGTGAACTTGGTATCCTTCTCAGCATTGATATGGGAATATTATAATTAACCACAGAGAAAAATGGCATATTAACATTAGTACATAGATGTTCTGAAACAGCCACGGATGTCTCTCCAGCATCATTCTCACACGCTGCTGGCGCCGTGGTGTGGGCACCAGAGCCCTCCAGCTGTCTGTGGGAGCCTGCTTCACTGGGTGCTCGGAGACTTGTGCATGCTACACCTCACTCCATCCGCTCTGCCCTCCTAAGCTCTGTAAGCTGTCTGCTCTCCCTGAGTAACACCTCAGCTGGCCCCTTAAGGAGAGCACTGCATGGATGCTTCATGGTTTCTGCAAATGAAAGGGTCTTCGGTAAAATAGCGCTTGTTTGCATTCAGAGGATGCGAAAACTCAAAAGCAGTGTAGCATATAACATTCTGATGTTAGCTTATTTTCTACAAGATCTGCTTTTTCTGAGTTCTTACTATAATATATACTATAATTATTTTTTTTAACTTTCAATAAAAAGACTAAATGTGAATTAATTGATTTTGTGATGATACTGGGAAGTCAGTCATCTAGTCATCATGTCTGTCCTTTCCTCTAGGGGGCCTCCACTGACCTGTAAGCTCAGTCACGCTTACTCACACTGGGAACACCACTCAGGTTAGGGTTTACGAAAGGGGTGATACGGGGGAGCAGAACTAGAATCTGTCCTAATTACCAAGGAAACGGTCATCTGTGCCATAACAGGTGTGAGCTTTGTGTTTTATGACTAGAATTCAAATCGCTGGGCAGAATCCGGAAAGCTGTCACCAGGACTTTTGCCAGGTTCAATTTAAGTCCCTAAATGTTGAGGATCCACTGTTAGAAACGATATATAATCCCTCTCTTCAACCTTGTATTTGACAGAGGATGTGCTGTGTGTGTCGTAAACAGATACAGAGTAGACTGTCTCCTCTGGCCTCTAAATTACACTTCATATTCACGGGTTTAAGGAGACTCTGCATCTGGTTGGAGAAACAGATATTTCTCTATAAAATTCATATTTGAAGTGAACAATGGACAATAGTTTAGACAGTGAAATTTAGAATGAGACTATGTATTAGCAATTGTAAGACCTTAGGGTTTTTTCTTTCATAGTTAAAATAAAGGTAGTATCTACTGGGCATTTTTCTTGACTAAATTATTTGAGGTGATAAGATCCACCTTGAATCTGGCCCACACCTTCTAGTGGTGACTGTTTGAAGGACACTTGCTCTCTGCCTGCTTGCCCTGCTCCTGTAGCAAGTCCACTCCTCCACCGGCACTGGGACCTGCTCCTTTGGGATTCTGGTGTGTACTGCAGTTGTGACATCGAGTCTGGTGGGATAAACAGCTGCTGGATGCTGGGCTCCTCGTTGTAGACAACCACTGTTACACTAGCTTGACCACAGCCTGTAAACCATTCTAGTAAACACATATAATAAATAATACATCTCAGCTATGTGTTCTAGATGTATTTGCTGTGTTTTGTTCCTCTAGAGAACCCGGCTAATATGCGTGCAGTTTTCAGTCCCACACTGAGATCGCACAGTGCTTGTCTTTGTGGTCCAGGCTTATCCCATCTAACGCAGTTTATCCTCTAGGTTAATCTGTGCTGTCACAAATGACATTTTTTTAAGGTTTCATTGTTTTCTACTCTGCATATGTACATTTTCTTCTCTTCTTTTGTTTGAAGGAGTGGTTATATGGGGATTTCACTAGGTAGCCCTGGCTGGCCAGGAACTTACTACTTAGATCAGAGAGGCTCCAGGTTTGTAATTTTTCTGCCTCCGCCCCGACTGCCTGTCTTACTAGCTTTTCTTTTTACACGTCCTGGTTGATAGACACTTAAGATGAGTCCATACTTTAGCCAATGTACGTAATCCTGCTGTGAGCATAGGAGTATACATGTCATCATTTCCTTTAGTACAAACCCTGAAATAGCCTTGCTAGATCGCATGACAGTTCTGGGGTCCAACTTGAGGACCTCCATGCTGTGCTTCATGGAATCCTGTGCTGATGTACACCCCCTTCCACAATGGGCATGCATGAGTTACTGTCTCCATCTTTACCAAGGCTCATTGGTTTCTTGTCTTTTTGATAAACAAAGGGCTGTTCTAACAGAGATGAAGTGCTTCTTCATTGAGATTTTAATTTAGGTTTCTCTGATTACTGATGATGAACATTTTTTTCATCTACCTACTGGTTATGTCTCCATTTTAAAAATGGCCGCTATGGTCCTTTGTCTGTTTTCATTACTCACTTGTTTTCTTGCTATTGATCTGTTTGAAATCTCTCTATATTTGGGGTAGTAACCCCTCATCAGTATATGGTTGGCAATTATGAGTACTTTCTTGCTTACATTTAAATGTTATATAGGTAGATTACAATTGCAGCTAACTGTAGTTTACTCCAATATGATTTTAACTGAAAACTTAATTCTCGTAGTTAATTAACTTGATGTGTGAATATATTATATATTCGTGTACAGATGCTGGCTGTGCTTTCACTAGCATATTGGTATAAATTGCAATAAGTCACTTGAATATGTTAACTTTTTGTTGTTGTTGTTGTTTGGTTTTTTGTTTTGTTTTGTTTTGTTTTCCAAGACAGGGTTTCTCTGTGTAGCCCTGGCTGTCCTGGAACTTACTCTGTAGACCAGGCTGGGCTCGAACTCAGAAATCCGCCTGCCTCTGCCTCCCAAGTGCTGGGATTAAAGGCGTGCGCCACCACCACCCTGCCAATATGTTAACTCTTAAATACAGCATATAGGTTTGCTTTTCATCCGTGTGACCAAAATTTCTGATATAAGCAGCATAAGGGAGGGATTTTTTGTTTTTTGGGTTTTTTATTTTTATGGGTATTTTGCCTGCATGTATGTTAGTGCACCCACTTACATATGTGGTACCAGTGAGGGTCAGAAGAGGGCATTGGGTTCCCTAGAATGGGAGTTAAAGATGGTTGTGAGTCACCATGTGGGTGCTGGGAATCGAGTGCTCTTAACCACTGAGTCATCTCTCCAGCCCTCGAAATATATATATTTTTACTCATGATTTTAACTGAGTCGATGGTCATTTGGCACTGTGAACTGGAACAGAACTTCTGGCCACAGGATTGTGTGGCAGAGAAGCTTCCTCATGTCAGTGGCCATGGCAGGGAGGGGACCCGAGCAGGATGCCAAGGCCAAAATACCCTCTAGGATCTACCTGTGCCCAATAACATTCTGCAGCTTGGTCTCACCAGAGGAAGTTTCCAGAGCCCCCTAAGAGCACTGCCAGCTGGGTGCCAACTCCCCAACACAGGAGTCTCTGTTGGGGGAAGCCTGACACTTCATATCCAAACCTTAACACTCAGCTATTAAAATTTGAAAAGAACATTTGAAATTGCTTTCTGTACTTTTATATACTTTTAAAAATGGCTACTCCAGAATTAAACGAGTTGCATACTCACAGAGACTAGGACATCTGGGAAGCTTTTTCAGTAACTAGTAGAACAGTTACTACGTAACAGCACTCACTCTCTGCCTCCTGTTGTCGGTGTGTGTGTGTGTGTGTGTGTGTGTGTGTGTCTTTAATGTCAGCTTCAATTGTTGCCTAAAGTGGATAGACCCTCCTCCACCCCAGCTTCATCATTACTAGAAGATTTTGTTGTTGTCTCCTCCCCCCCCTCCCCCCCGGACATTTAGATTTTAAGGCTGCTGCAGGCACAGTACCATAGGTAAAATACACATAGCTTTAGTAAATATGTTTCTGTATAGAAATGAATATTCTTGATACTGAGGATGGCCTATGGAGCTGTCCCCTTCTTGTGAAGTAGATGTTCCTTTTCTAAGTGCATAACCTCTGAAAGCACTGGGGTAGTCTCCTGCACGCACGAGGAGACGGAAAGGCAGAGGAGAGTCTGTCACTGTAGATTCCCTCTGGGCTCCCCACTCAGAAGCACCGGGTAATGCATTGAGGTGGTGTGTGAGCGCACAGGTCATGCGTCTTAGAAGCTTTTAGCCATTTTCACATCTAATTTTACGGCTGTCTCTGTTTTTTATAGTAACATTCATGAGTAAATACATTGTTTACGTTGCTTTTTTCTCTGTGTTCTACCCATCAGCAGATGTGAGCTGCAAAGTTGTGCTGTGTCCTTTATAATTTGGAATGAGTAGCAATTAAAAACTTTGTAGAAAATTGAGTGTTTTAAGCACAAATGCGAATTATCAGTCTACAGCAATCTTGTAGTGGTTTATTTTTTTCTAATGCAAAAATATATTAGGTAAATAATCTGACAGCTACATTTGTAATTTCCCATGCACAATAAAATGAATCTAGAGAAGACACAGTGGTGGTTAAGAACAGGAATTTACATTTGTGGCTTTGGAATTGTACCATAGTAAAAATGGTCCTAAAATAGTAATCTGAGTTGTTCTGACATCAACATATGTCATCAGGAACAATGGGTGTTCCCGTGTTCAAATAAATACCATTATGTGCCGGGTGTAATGGTGTGTGCCTATAGTTCCCGCACTCAGGATGTGAAGGCAGGAGGATTGCTAACTTCAGGCCAGAGTGGGCTCCTTAGCAAGTTCTAAGCCACCCTGGGCTATATTGTGAGACAAAAAGAAATAACAATAAAGAAAGAGAAAAATACTGAGTTCATTCTTTGCTAAATGTGAGCACTCACTGTACTCTTCAGAAAAACAAATATGAAATCAAGAAAGAAAGGCTCCAGGAGTCCAAGGGCAGCTTGAGTTAAAGACTGGAGCCCTGACTCAGAGTGGTTTTTCCAGGGTCTGTTCTAATAGCACTATTTAGTAGGGCTAACATAGCATAGTGTGGCACTTCTTAATCAAGTGTCTTGTAAATCAGACTTTATGCTGCGCATTTAGGGAGTGGTTTAAGGTACTAAGACTCAGGTTTGTTGTAGCTTTGGTTTTTCTAAGTGGTACCACTTGGCCCTAGCTCAGGTAAAATGGCTCCTTATGCGTGGCTTTGTCATGTGTGGTGGGGCAATCACCTGTCTAACTGTACAGTAAGCCACTGTGTTATAAACCAGTAGGTAATAGTGCCACTGTTTAGTTTGTGAATGTGAGTTCTCAGAGTAGATAAGTTTTATTTACGCTTATGGTCTGTCTTCTTTGAGTATGTGTCAAACACTTATTTTTTAGTTTGTTTCCTGTCCTGTACCTCCACTAGGATTCGGATTGGGTTTTGATTAATGATGTCTGTATTTTCTGTTTGCCTTGCACTGTGGTGATGTAAAGGACTCTGAGTGTCCACCTTTGAGGAACTCATAAGTAGCAGATGAAAACGTGGCTTTTAAAACAGAAGGTGTATTTCAGTGCTGTCATTGAGAAAAGATCACCCCAAGTCATGAGTCTCTAGTAATTCTCAGTTATCCAGAGAAGTGCCTTCAGACAAGACTTCCTGCAGTACGAGTGAATATGTAACTCTTGAAATACATATCCACTGGTGGACTTTATGTGAGCTGCTGTCTCCTCCTGTCCCAGGGGCTGCCGAACAGCACTGATCAGCCATTGCCTGGTTACACTGAACCATGTGCAGCTGGCGTGATCCCAAATAGGTCAGTCTGCCCTGGTGGATTAGAGTTGAAAATACATTGTAATTTCAGCAACCGTCTTTTCCTTCCTTATAACATTGCAGTTTGGACCAGAAAATCCCTTTCGAACACAGCAAATGGCTGCCCCTAGAAATATGCTTTCGGGGTACGCAGAGCCGGCGCACATCAACGACTTCATGTTTGAACAGCAGAGAAGGACATTTGCCACATACGGTAAGACGGTGACAAAAACGTAAACAGTTCTAAGTTTGCCTTTATTAATAGAATGTATGCCATCACTGATTTTGTCTTCTAGCTTTTTAAATTTATTCATCTTTCATCAGAGAGACTGTGTGCCTTCTTATGCTCACCTATAAATACTGAGTGGGAAGTGATCTCAGACATTGAGCTCTTATTTTAAATCCTCTATGATTTTCTCAGTACTGAAAATAATCTGTAGTCCTAAAACCAGAATGTTCCTTGTTATTGTACTTGGTAATGAACATTTGTAATTAGATCTCCATCACATGCAGATTATTATTGAGCTGTTAATGAAAATATAATATGAAAAAATTACATTCATTATCTTATATAACTTTCTTCTGTTTCTCAAATTTTTTTTTTTTTTTTTTTGGTTTTTCGAGACAGGGTTTCTCTGTATAGTCCTGGCTGTCCTGGAACTCACTCTGTAGACCAGGCTGGCCTCGAACTCAGAAATCCTCCTGCCTCTGCCTCCCAAGTGCTGGGATTAAAGGCGTGCGCCACCACCGCCCGGCCTGTTTCTCAAATCTTATTTCTTAAGTATTTTCTCTTAATTACTAAAGGACATTAGCCAGTACAGTAGTAACAAGTTCATTGTATAAAATAGCTGTATTCCCTCAGTGGTGATATTTTATTAAGTTAACCAGAATACAAAGTGCCTCTGTTAAGGACTCATATTTTTATTTATGTGTGTGTATGTATGTATATATATATATATATATATATATATATATATATATATATATATGTGTGTGTGTATATATATGTGTGTATATATATATATATGTGTATATATATATATATATGTATTATATATATGTTAGGTTATAGATTACCATGGCAAGTCACAGTCACAGTGAACTCTTCATCCCAGCCGGGAGTGTGGCTCAGTTGACAGACTGCTGGCCCAGCAGATACAAGCCCTGGGTTCAGTCATCAGTGTAGCATATCTTGGGTAATATGGTGACATATGCCTGTAATCAAGTATTCCAAAATTACAGGCCTGAGAACTGCAGTTCAGGGTCATCCTTGGTACATAGAGAGTTAGGCCAACCTGGACTATGTGAACTCCTGTCTCAAAAACAAACAACAACCAAAAGGACTGCATATTATTAAAATAACCCTAAAAGATTTCATTGACACCTAGTACAATAAAATGGTTACAAATTCACTTTGTACCCATTGCTTCTAGAAAGAATCCATTGTAAGCCTACAGTGATATTAAAAACTAAGCTATAGAGACTCTGTCTTAAAAAAATAAAATTAAATTAAAAAAACAAAACAAAACCAGGAGCCATTGAGTCTTGTCTGTGCTGGTTAGCAGCAGAGGGCTAGGGCAAAGGGTGGCTCAGCCAAGAACACTAACTACTCCTGCAGGAGACCTGAGTTCACTTCTCAGCCCCCTCATGGTGACTCACAACTGTGTGTAACTCTACTTCCAGGGGACCCAGAGCCCTCCTCGTCCTTCTGTGGCATTAGGCACTCGCATGGCTCATAGACACTCATGCGGACGGAACACCCTCACACGAAAACTGTAAACAAGAACTTAGCTCATGAATTTATATGTTCTAGCCTATACTAAGGCAGACTTAAAGTTTTTGTTTTCATAGATTTTTGGAGGCCATGTGTAATAATTTAGATAGCTTAAGTCTCCTTAAAACAAAGCAAGATTTAATAATAATAATAAATTGTATTGACATCCACTTTTCAAATTAAAAAAGGTTTGCCCTTAGCTTCCTGATATGATTTATTACGAAGTGCTCATGAGTAGGTGTGCATTTTGAGGGTTTAAGGTAGCTATGACTGATTTTTATATAGAAGTTTAGATTTGTGATTCTTTTAAGATTCTTACAAGATCACTTTTAAAGATAAATAGTAAAATTATTACCTCTTTCTTTGTAACCACAAATTGCTGCCTGCCAGTAAGAGAAACTGGCTGAGAAAACCCCCCTGCTGGCCTACACTTTATTAATCTATAACAAGTTGCTTGGTTATGTATGTACATGGGTTTTTGAGGATAATTTGTTTTCTTTACCTACACTGTGTAATGTTATTTTCTTATATAGGTATTGGAAAGCATATTGTTTTTTCATAACCATTTACTAGAAGAAAATTAGCACATAATCACACTGTAGTTATATACTGCTTGAAAGATTTTGCTGGGATATGTAAGCTATGGAGAAAGAATAAAATATGGTATGGCATAGTGTGGTAAGGTGTGGTGTGGTATGGTAAGGTTTGGTGTGGTGTGGTGTGGTAAGGTTTGGTGTGGTAAGGTTTGGTGTGGTAAGGTGTGGTATGGTAAGGTTTGGTGTGGTGTGGTTTGGTAAGGTTTGGTGTGGTGTGGTGAGGTTTGGTGTGGTGTGGTGAGGTTTGGTAAGGTGAGGAGTGGTGTGATATGGCTGGAATGTTGTCTCTCCCATCCATCAACTATGCGTATGTGTAAAGTTTCTGTGAATGGGGGTTGGAACATGGTTCCTTCCATCCACCAATTGTATGTATTTATGTATGTAAGTGTGGAATACCTACAGCCTGCTTGCTGGAGCTTTGCTCTAGCCATTCTATGTGTGAATATGTATATGTCTGTAAGTTTGTATACATATGTGTGTGTGTGTGTGTGTGTGTGTGTGTGTATGCATGTATATTTGTGTGTATGAAGATATTGGACTCTACCTTTTGTTTCATCGTGTGTGTGTGTGTGTGTGTGTGTGTGTGTGTGTGTGTGTGTGTCTGGGTGTGTCTGTGCATGTGAATTTTCTCTCTTTCCTTCTTTCTCACTGGACCCAAGGAGTTAAAAGAGTCCACTGGCCACAGAGAGTGCCAGCCCCAGTAAATTCAACTGTTCCCTCAGAACAGAAAGTCTGCTGAACAGCTTCTCTAATCACTGGCTGCTTTTGGCAGCAGCCCCTGTAGATACCTGGATCTACCCCAGTGAGCCGTTCTAAGCATTGAACCCCAATAGCTGCCTGCCTCAGTTTACCCATTACACAGACTCAAAGCAGAGTCATTGGCAATCGAGATCTGTCCTCTGGCTAAGAACATATTTTAAAGGAGGAAAAAAGAGAAAACTATATGCAAACGAGCTAATATCCAGCTGTTGGTTCTAATCTGGTATTGTAAGGGTGATTTGGACTCCGACATTCTTGGCCTGTTTTAAAGGTATACCTTACACCAAATCTTTTTGTTTCCCCAAAGAAATTCATTTCAATCTTCAACTGAAAAAACTAAATGTTAAATCTGTCCTCTAAGAAGTATGTCCCTTTAAGAAGTGCAGGGGTGGTCTTCATGGCTATTGGCATGGGGCTATAGGACAGGCTGGTCATCTGGCTCGCTCATATGAATATGCTGCTTTATTATGAAGACTTATTTACCAAAACTTTATTGTAAAAGCACATCCACTTGAGAAATCTGAGTGTGCGTATTCTTTCTTTTCCTTGGTTCCCTTTGGCTAATGAAGACCACTAATACATGCAGCTATGTACTGTGTGACTGGCTGAAGGACTGTATTCGTGTGCCAGCAGATAGCCTTTCTTCTCTTATTACAGAAACATAGAAGACTACCCTTACTGAGAAGGGTATTTCCCAATTAATAGCTGTATCTTATTTATAATTTCTCATTTGATTTCTTTTTCAGTTTAATAATTAACTATAATATTTATTAACAAGAAGGACAAGAAAATAGCTTCTAGCTTTCTGAACACATAATGCACCTATATTTTTAAGCTCTGGGATGATTTGAAACTGAACTTTAAATTCACAGCTGGAAAGGCCCTTAGTGCTGCAGTGGTTATTTGTGAGATTCATCCTAAGAAATGCTGCTTCCTCTTCTCCAGTCTTTCGTGGTCCAGCCTGACATGTGGGTTAAGCATTGTAATTGAAAACGGAATCCAGAAAGAAAGGCCCCATCCTTAGAGACACTCTGTTATCTGGAAAGGAAAATATGAAACGGGTGTTTGCGGGCAGCAATAGAGGGAGCTGTAAAAGGGGGTCAGTCATTTGTACCTTTTTGCTTTCAGGCTACGCACTGGACCCTTCGTTAGATAATCACCAAGTGTCTGCTAAATACATTGGCTCTGTGGAAGAGGCTGAGAAGAATCAAGGTAATGACCTTGGAGGAAGCGATTACAGTGTCCTGCAGGCATCAGTCGGTGGGGAAAACTAGCATTTGGTTTAGCGCCTGTATTTCTTTAAGTTGAAGAAATGGAGTGATCTAGGCCAGAGCAGTAGAGCTTAGAACAGTCACTGTGTACAGCTCACTGTGGCCACTCATCTTTACGTGATTTTGAGTACTTGGCACCACCCCAGCCTCTACAGATCAGTCTGTTACAATTAATACATAGGTAAATCTGGCAATTGGCCTTTCTTACTGAGAAATTCTATACTATGTGTGTGTTAACAATAATTGTGACAAGTTGCTGTAATAGCAGATGTTCAGTGTCGTTTAAAGCATACTCACGTTCATGTTCACTTAGTACTTGGGCTCCTGAGACAAACCGTCATAGCCTAAGTGCCACCTTTGTTCCAAGATCATCAGAATATTTACTTATAAGATGCCACTAAAATAAAATGTAGTAATTGTACAAGGATAACCTTTATTATGAAACTGTCTTACAAATATGCATGAAGTGGTATTGAAATGGAACTTTAATTGCTTTGTTGTAACATAGAGCCCAGTGAACACTGCTTTGAGTTTATATAAATGGGCTTTTTCTCTCCATTACTGTTTTTCATCCTTAGCTTGTGGTTACGATGCTCAAATACGTCTTTGAATTTAATGGATGCAAACAGTATGCAGCCTTCACCTAATGACGAAATCAAAATCAAAACCATCATCCTTTGTCACTTCCTTTTAAAGCTGATGCCACCGGAGGCCACATTTAGGTTGACATCCTGTGGAAGTAATATCAGATTCTATGAAACCCTGTTTGATTTGTATTGTTGTATGCACATGAAGTAAGAATAAATTAGTAAGCATTTGCTGTAGTTTAATTCCATTTTTAAATGATAAATTAGTTTATTTTGTTTTCAGAGTTGCTATATCTTGCTAGGCATGATAGTACATGCCAATTATCCCAGCTAAGGCTATCCTAGGCTACATGAGACTGTATCTCTGAAAACAAAACAAAAAGTCCACCAACACTGGTTTTTGATTCATTAAGAAGGCGCCTGGACTGAGCAGTTCTTCCCCTCCCCCAGCTTCTGTCATGAGTCTTTAAGAGGCCTAGACTAGCAAACTGGTGATGCCTTACTTCCTGTGTCTCCTGACAAGCAGCAGCTGTTCTCCTTCTTAAGCTAATAATAATAACTTTAATAATAATCATAAGTTTCTTTTTGTCAGCACACGTGGGTCTGTGACAGAGTCAGATCTTTGGGGTTGATTGCTTAGCCCTGCTGTAACCATATAAAATCATATGTGCTGGTATTTCTAAAGAGAATGGGCCTGCTCACTCCCTTTATGTTTGTTGTTAATGCAGGCTTAACTGTATTTGAAACCGGTCAGAAGAAAACAGAAAAGAGGAAAAAGTTCAAAGAAAACGATGCATCTAATATTGATGGTTTCTTGGGACCGTGGGCAAAATATGTGGATGAAAAAGATGTGGCCAAGCCTTCAGAAGTAAGCTTTGATGTTTTCCTTGTCAGTTCCAATGTGTGCTTCTCTACCAGTCTTGTCTGTGTTGATAAATGTGAGATTTCCCTTGAGAACCCATGACTCATCAGAATTTCTCAGCCTTAACTGACTGAGAAAATATAATAAAATTTCTTTGCTTTTCTTTGCAATATTTGAATTTGCCTTTTTTTTCTGTCATATTGTCTCCTATGCTCTTTTGACTTATGTAGACTGTGGAGCCATTTTTTAGTGTAATTACCATTACTAACACTCAGAGGTCCCCTACCTGCTGTCCTTCCCGATCCCTGACCTTGTTACTAGAGTCAGCCTTGCTCTCACGCTGGGATTGGTAGTGACTTCACTTACTAAGTTATTTTTAAAATCTTATAAGTTTTATCTATGTTATTTTTTAAAAGATCCTTGTGGAGTTTTTTAAAATAAAAGTACAGACTTTTTGCCCACCTGTAACGCACTGTCTCTGAGAGCCAGGGACTGTGTCGGGTTCTGAAGCACAGTGCTTGACAAGATGAAGACCACTTTGTCCGTATGACAGTGGTGTTCCAGCTGTTGCTACATCTGTTTAACTTTGTAGCATGTATATGCTGCTGTCTGCCTTGAGATAACATACCTGGACCTGTTTATTATAGATAAAATTTGCTGTTTCCCTGTCTTCCCTTCCCAGATCTCCCCAAAATAGTTAGTCTCAAATCCATAATTGCTCTTTATTTTGTTGTCTTGACAACGTAAAAGCAACTCAGTAAAAACAGGATTGTGCCCTAAACTCAGTGTCCGCCGACACCAGGCTTTCAGAAGGCTTGTCGTTTGCATAATTAGCACAACATGATAAATGTATTTCTAGGCATTCCAGAAGTGTGTGTGTGTTAATTTTAAAATATTGTCGAGCATGTGTTTAATACCATCTTGTGATCTGTATAAGAGGTGATCGTCTCTGGTTGTGGCAGAGTTGCCATTGCTGTCCTAGGAGACATGTTTGTGAACCGCAGTATAAAGGGTGGATATCCGCCTGCAGTGGGCATGATGGGATTTCAGGCGCTCATTTTAAAGTTCACTGCTTTGTTTTCTTAGGAAGAACAAAAGGAATTGGATGAAATCACAGCAAAGAGGCAGAAAAAAGGCAAACAGGAAGAAGAGAAACCTGGGGAGGAGAAGACAATCTTACATGGTAGTATGGTTTTCAATCATCTGTATTTTCATGAAAATCTGTTGTGTTTTTTCTCACTCCATATTATACCAATTGCTTGTACTGTTGGCTGCTGTTATGTTATATTATAAATATAAAGCATTTATAATTTATATATTATAATATAAAGCATTATATTAAGAACACTTTGCATCTGAAAGAAATCACCATAGACCTTTTATACTACTAAAAGGGAAAATGTAACATAATTAATGATAAGCCCAGAAATTTTTGTTTTTAAGTATCAGTGGGCCGGGCAGTGGTGGCGCACGCCTTTAATCCCAGCACTTGGGAGGCAGAGGCAGGAGGATTTCTGAGTTCGAGGCCAGCCTGGTCTATAGAGTGAGTTCTGGGACAGCCAGAGCTACACAGAGAAACCCTGTCTCAAAAAAAACAAAAAAACAAACAAACAAACAAAAAAAGTATCAGTGGAATTTTAAAAACATGTAAAGAAGAAACTCCAATAGTCCATAAGTTATTTCCTAAAATAAAGTAGATTCCTTATGTGTATCAGTTATTTCATGTTTAATCCAAGCCAAATGCTCATGGCTCATCATCTAGTACAGTCACTCTTAAAGAAGAAGCTGTTTCCATATGAATAGATTAGAGATCACAGACTTACAAACGGACTGTGATGTACACGTTCATTGAGAACTGTTACAGTTAGGAAATTACGTGCTGATGACCAGAAGCTTAGACAATGAATGGCTAACGATGGCTCAGTACTGACATGGAACTTTGTCACTTCAAGTCCTGAGGCTTCAGGAGACCAACTGGTTTCACAAACTTCAGTTTTATTTCTAAGGCATCTGGTTAGTGCTGTGGTGCTTAAAACTGTAGGCCCCATAAGCAGAGACTAACAAAGATGAAAATGAATTTTCATACTAATGAAATCAGTGAACGTTCTTATTGACTTTGACATAAGAACTAAATCTTGGTTGAATATTTGATACTGTGGGAGGTGGAGAGCATTTTAGTGTTTTTCAGACTTGATCAATATTTTGATTTTACGGTCATCACTTCTAAGAACACCATTTTGCATGAACACATAGTACAAAATAGTAGACGAATATTTAGGACCATTTGAGAAGTTGTTGGAAAATCTGTCCAAATTCCAAGCCAGAACTGATTTAGTAATTTTTAATGAATCTTCAACCAACCACTCAAATAGCAGCTTTTTAAACCAAACAAACACAATCCAAAGGTAGACTGCACAGATGAGTACACGCTAAGGAATTTGGTAGGAAAATTGAAAGTCTTTGTTTTCCAAAATGAAACCATTATGTGTCTAGAACAACATAAAGTGTACAGCACGAGCACTGCAATGTGCAGTGTATGATGATAGTGTAAACTGTGAGCGGAGGCTTCTGTGAGCAGGGTTGATGTTACAGGAGTCACAGACAGAGTGCCGTGCCACCCGGTAACGGTAACGTTTCCTGTAAGGTTTGCCCTGCAAACAAGAAAGGCAGACAGATGTAAAGGAAGCCGATGGGCAAAGTGGAGAAAGGAGTGCTGACACTTGGTGGAGAATAATAAGGTGGAGAAAGGAGTGCTGACACTTGGCTTTGTGAAGTCTAAAACAGGGACTCTGAGGCCTAAGTGTGATCTTCTCTTCCCTCGTAACCGTATTGCAGTGAAGTCGTTGTCACCAGAGCCTGTGGCCGACTGAGAGAACCATAGATCTTATGTAAGGTCTCTTACCTCTTGAGTATTAGAAAGTCTAAACCACGACCTTCCAGTGTAGTGATAGAGAGAACTCCAAGGCCTACTTCAGCCGACTCATGGTGCTGACATTTAACCCCATCAGCGTGCCCTTACCTAAGTCTCAACATGGACAGTAGACCAGAGAATTTGTTACTGTTTTAAGATTTAATGACTATGCTTTATGTTTATTTATGGCTTTCTTTCGACCTTTTGTTGTAGTTAAAGAAATGTATGACTATCAAGGCAGGTCCTACCTTCACATACCTCAGGATGTTGGCGTTAACCTGCGGTCGTCTGTGCCACCTGAAAAATGTTACCTTCCCAAAAAACAAATTCATGTGTGGTCTGGACACACAAAGGTAAGGCAGTTGAATGTTGTCATTGCATGACCCAAGGAGAAGCCAGTGCAAAGCTTCAGCTGCTGATACAGGGCAGGCAGACAGAGTAGGGACATCAGAGTCAAGGTAGATGTGAGACGGGCTCTGGAGGTTCCAGCCTTCCAGGCCGTCCAGGTTGGCCATGACGTAAGCTTTATGGGTCAGTGTCCACCCCCATATTGTTTCTTGTCCCTTTCCCCACAAGTTCCTGCTGCCGTCTGCTTTCTCTTGGCACCACACAGTGAATAACGGGCAGATGGTACCAAGTCTGCTGCTTGGCCTCGGTTAGGTTGCTTTGGTTCCTGGGTTATTACATGTCAGCGAGTAGACCTTCCTTGCCATCAGATCCAAGGTCAAGTTTAAAATAGTGCCAAGTGAGATACTAGCAAACGTTAGAGGCTCATATTTTTTGTCATCTGCACCGTGGCAGCTGTCAATTTCCAGATCTTTGCCAAGAACAGGGGACTACAGAAAGGGAAAGAAATGGCCTGGAGCCATTTGCCTGGCTCAGCATGAGGAAGTGCGGATAAGAAGCCTTCAGTGGCTTAGTGTCCAGTGAGGCCTCTCAGAACACTGATGAAGGCTAGTCTAGAACATGAGGGTCGGAATAAAGAAAAGTAGCCAATTGTCTCTTGTGCTTCGTGCTGTCTTTTTCTAGGGTGTCAGTGCCGTCAGGCTCTTTCCTCTCTCCGGACATTTGCTGTTGTCTTGCTCCATGGACTGTAAAATTAAGGTGAGTCTTCATTCACCTGAGCGTGCCGCAGAGCCAGTGCTTGGTTAATCATAAGCAAGTCTGTGGTTGTTAGGCAACTAGAGGCGAATTATTCTCTCCTCAGCCCTATGGTGTCGCTATTTACGGGCTGCTTCCACACTGTAGACTCAGGCATGGCTCTGTGGGCCGACTGGCTGGACTCTCTTTACTGCTTAGACAGCTGATTAGGGTGGAATGCAATCACGTTGGCATTGGGCACATAAATATTGAATCAGGAATAATGCATTTTTTATGGAGGTTATGGATATGTAACTGAGTTTGTTCCTCAGACTGGCTGAGGGAGAAGAGACATGATGGAAACCCCACATCTAGAGAGTAAACAGTATAACTTTTTTTATCCTTCCCTTTTGAACACTGGGACACCAACCAGCAGTGCCCTCTGCTATCTCTGCTCTCGGTGCTCACAGGAAACAAGCGCCATCTGAACCTTCCTCCCAGATGGAGTGAGGCGGGGAAGCGAGCTGTCGCTCTTGTCAACTCCATATGAACAGAGCGGTTTTGAAACCTTAGGTTTTAAAGAATAGTTGGTATCTTTGTGTCTCTTCTGCATCCAGATCATTGCTCAATAAATACCAGCCCTACAGTATTCTGGTGGCTTGGAGAGTCCGATTGTTAAGGCTTTATCCTTTTTAAATATTGATGACTGCTATCAGTGTATAGAGCCACTGCTTTTCACGGGAGCAGCCACTCAGGCATTCGTGAGAGAAACAGTTTGTCTCTGATTAAAACGGTTTCTCAGAAAATCTCCAATTTTCTTTAACTTTCACTTTATCCATTGAGATTACAATCTTCCCTTGGATCAGGGAACAAAACAGAAAGTTGAATGTAGCTGACATCTATAGACTTCAATTAGGAAACTGTTACATGCAGAGGGATTATAATATCAAAGGCTTGAAATTAGGGCTGTTCTGGGAATGGTCATTGCATCTTGATGTAAATAACCACAACACAGGCAGCACAGAGCAAGTTCCAGCCTTAGAGGATGCTTGCCGACAGGAAGGCCAAGGAAGGGGAGTGGGGCAGGGAGAGGAGAGTCTGCTGGGGAGAGTGAAGAGATCCAAGCGGCCAAACTGTGTGCTGCAACTGCTGCAGCTTAGTGGTTGGCCGAGCATAAGACATAAGAGGAAAAAACAGTCCCGAGCAAGGGAGCAGGTCTTGCCTGTCATGGGCAGGACCTGAGGCTTCTATCTGGTTAGCATTAGGTGCTCAGAAATGTTTTCTGTCTGAGAGTGCGAGCAACACCATCAGGGATGAATGTGAGGGAAACAAGCATGGCATAGCTTTGAAACCTTTGTATTTATCTGCTTTAGATATGATTAGAATTGTGAGCCGTAGATAATTTTTATAGAGATTCTATACATATTACCCAGAAAATATTTTTAAAGACACTTTTCAATATTAAAGTAGTACATAGCAGCAGTCCTAGTAGCATTTAATTCCTTTAAAATTAGTTTTTACAAAGGTAAAACTGTTTCTCATAGAAAAATACGTAAAATACAGGGGAAAAAAACAGTAAGAAAATGAAAATCCCCAGATAAACTTTATGTGCAGCTAAATCCTCTTGATGCTTTGGTGTGAAAACCTCCTCAAGTGTAAAGAATGCTGGTATATACCTGTGTCCAAGCTGTAGGACACAGACTGGTAAACAAGGCAATATTTAGTAATTAAATCCATTGTGCCCACAAAGATGTGTACACACACATAGCTAGCAAATGACTATTGGTGTTTGATAAAAACTTGTATTAAGCTTGATCTCCCCGGGGCTGGAGCTTTGCTCGGTGGCAGAGTACGTTCTTAGTATACATGAGGTCCAGTTTCTGACGCCATAAAGAAAACATTAATATTTTCATGTGTTTTTTATTTTCTCCAGCTATGGGAAGTTTATGGAGACCGGCGCTGTCTGAGAACATTTATTGGTAATATTTCTTTTTCTTGCTGCCTATAAATCTGTTTAGGAATGCTTTCACAAGAAAGACAGCATCATCAGCAATCATTTTACTGCCCTGATATGAAGGAAAGTCTGCCCAGGCAGAGCTGAGCCGTGAAGGAGTAAATCTCTCTAGGTAGGCAAGGAGGACGAGGAAAGGAGAGTGGTGGAGGCCAAGAAAGTGCGCTCTGCCTTAGGGACGGTGGCGTGTGGTAAGGATCTGCCAGGGTAGAGGAGAGGGATAGTGTGGATAGCGATAGAAGGCAGTCAGTGCGGAGAGCCGGCGTGCCGCTAATGAAAGAGGCTGCGTCCTGTAATGGCACTGAAGAGCCATTTAACAGCCCTTACTAGAAAGAAAGTAATGGGATTGGAAGACTACAAAGATTATGTGGCAATCTGGGGGACACTCTCTGATAGGCAAGCCTAGAAGGAAGAAAAGAGACAACACAACTATTTTGTTAGTCTCCGTTGAAAAATGGTAAGAAGAGAAAACGTAATGAGATCCAGTAACAGGATGTGAGTGACACAGGGCAGAAACCCTCCACGACTCCTGGGCGGGGCAGCTGATGAACGAACACTTGTGTAAACGGTTTAGTAAGGGTGGGGATTTAGTAAGGGTGGGGACGTAAGGTTGGGCTTGTTGAGTCTGAGCATCTAGTGAAGCTGTCCAGTAGCCGTGGGCGGAGCTTTAAAACAGGGTCGGGAACTAGCAGCTGAAGCCTCAGAAACGTGACTGAGAAAGCTCCTTGAAGATGAGAAGTGGACCAAGGAAGGGCAGGCTGTGTGCCGAGTGGCCTTCTGGATGCCTCTGTCCTTGTCGCTTCTTGTTACTTTTTTCAAATTTAAGTGTACCAAATGGAAGGGCTGCAGATCACAGTGGGTCTGTTTTTAGATGATAGTGGGAGTCTGTTCTCCCATGCTGTGCTATCCATGTGTGGGTACTCTGCAAATAGATACCAAGATACCACACCAGCACACAAGACTTCTAGGGAAACCGTTAACTGTCTCCAGGGGCATAAAATGTCCCTCATATACGGGGGATCTGATCTCCATCAGCCTCATCTGTACCGCCAGAACATTCTTCAGGGGGAATCTAGAATTCTCTACAAATAGCTGCTCTGTGGAGGGCCTCCTGGTTGCCACGCTTGTTGCCATGGCGCCTGCTGCGGGGCACCTGCCTGACAGGAGTTCTGTGCTGGGGGTGGTTCTGGGAAACAGCCCATGGTTGACGATTGGAGCAGTGTACATTTTGTGAAATTATCTGTGTCCTGGTTCTAGTGAAAAGATGGGATGTCTGCTTTGGATTAGCTGCAGTTTACAGTTTTCCTCAGAACTGTGAGAAAATGGATTGGTCTGGCTGGTTTGACTTCTAAGTACAGTGTAATCAGTGCCCTGAAATTAATTTAGTTTGAGAATAACATCTTTTAGAAAATACAGCTAACACTGTAGTTTTGAGTCAATTTCTATGAACTTAAGTGGTGATGACCAAAATACACAGTTACTGAAGGAGAGCTACAGCTTCCTGAACTTGGGTTTGGGTCACTTTGCTTTTCCTTCCAACAAGCTGAGGAAACTGAAAGTGAGCCTCCAGGTCTCATCAGAACTGTGGGGCTCAACAAGTCTGTGGCTGGGTGGTCATCAGTGCGTACTGCATATTAAAAAGATGGGAAGCAGCTTTTCTCAGTTCACCCACCTGCAGAGCACCTTGAAGGAATAGCAGCAGCCCCTCCCCAGCCTGTCAGGAAGCCCCTGAGGCCACTGTCTAACTTCCTTGTGATGCTGCTCCTCTCCTCACTGTAGCTTCTGGCTCCACCTCTAGGTCACAGTAAAGCCGTGAGAGACATTTGCTTCAACACTGCGGGGACACAGTTCCTCAGTGCGGCCTACGACAGGTACCTGAAACTCTGGGACACCGAGACAGGTGAGTGTGTCCTGCTCTCCCCAGCACACGTTTCTGTGCAAAGAGTGGTCCCCTGGTGAAATGATGCCTCCTCCAAACACAGCTTGATGTGCTGAGCTGCACACGCTCGTGGCTTGTACCACGAATGCTGTCTGTTCTCAAAATATCCCACTGCAGTGATGTCATCAGAACTTGTCTCTGTAACTGATGGGATGATACATTGCTTTGGGGGAGTGTGTGTGTGTGTGTGTGTCTGTCTGTCTGTCTGTCTCTGTGTGTGTCTACTTTATTGCCTTGAAGTAGGGTTTCTCACTGAATTGAAAGCTTACCAGTTTTGCCACACTGGCCAGCCAGCAAGCTCCCATGATTCATGTGTCTGTCCCCAGTGCTGGGTTTACAGACATGCTCGGCAGTGCCTGGCTATTGATATGATGCTGGGGATTCAAACACAACTCCTCACACTCACACAGAAAACATTCTTACCAACTGAGGCATCTTCTCAGCCCCTGAAAAAAATATTTGTAATCATTTTAAAAACAAATCTATGAAAAGTACCAATGTAGTGGTTTTAAGAGTCAAGCTGCCCATCCTCAAAGTCAGTCAGTAAGGACTACTCATTAGGTCTTCGTGCCACTGTCATCTTCTGGAAGTCACACTTAATGTTTCTGTTTAATTTGACTCTTTGGTCTAGGACAGTGTATATCAAGATTTACAAACCGCAAAGTACCCTACTGTGTCAAGTTCAATCCCGATGAAGATAAGCAAAATCTCTTTGTGGCAGGAATGTCTGATAAAAAGATCGTCCAGGTAAGTCTTTTTCAGTATGTCTGTCAGGGTGTGTGAGCTTTAGACTGTATGAGGAGAGAGAACAAAGCATTCATTTGGTTGAGGTCTGCCACGCCGAGGGTCCCCTCTTGTCGTGCTTAGAAGGCAGCAGTCAGTTCATACACATGGAGTGTGAGGAGTCTTCAGTGCCGAAGTGTATCTGGCTTTTTTCATGAGTCCGCTCACCTCTGTGTGCCTTCCCTTTTGCTGCACAGTGGGACATTCGCAGTGGAGAGATTGTTCAGGAGTACGACCGGCATCTGGGGGCTGTCAACACGATTGTCTTTGTTGATGAAAACCGGAGATTTGTGAGCACATCTGATGATAAAAGCCTGCGAGTGTGGGAATGGTGAGTTTCCGTCTGAAGAAAACCTGACTTATGAGACAAGCAATTAAAAACCATAGCCAAAGCTTGATAATACATCACAGTTTTCATGTCTTCCAGCCGGTGTTTTAATAATGTAAATACTGACAGTTTGGAAATGGAAATCTAAACATGTATAATGATTCTTCGCAATCTGGAGAATCTCCCAAAAGTACATGGATTTGAACTTGGTTTGTTGTTGTTTGTGGTCATGATCATTGTCACACTGTCACATCTCACTTTCTTATTTTTTTTTAACTTTTTTTTTTTTCGTTATTGAATATTTCATTTACATTTCAGATGCCATCCCGTTTCCCCATTTCCACCCCACGCCCCAGAAAACCCCTATCCCATCCCCGCTTCTCCTTTTTGCTTTTATACTATTTTTTTAATGTTAATCAAAGGCTTTGTAAGTTTGGTAATGCTCGATAACAAGATGCCCATACAATCAGAAGTGTAACCCAATACCCAACCTAGATATACCAACTGTCTTTGACTGGCAAAGACATGCAAACATCCGCCTCCATGTTCCCCCCCTCCTGCCTCTTGTCACCTAGCTCCTCCTCTCCTTACTCCTCCCACCTTAGCTCCTCCTACATATCACCCTTCCTGTTAAAATAAAACTTTTCTCTTAAAATACAATTAGAGCACAACTATACCAATCTGTGTCAGTAAGGTGCAAGATAGACTTAATACTCAAGTCCATCATTTTGTTGACTAACCAGAACCTCTGTCATCTCTCCTAACTAAAACACTTAGTTCTGAAGTGGCTTTTTTTCTTGGCTTTAGAATGAACGTCAGCTTGAAAACCATCCTCTCAAATCTTTTCTCTCAAAGTAAATAGCAAGGATTGGCTATGAGACTATAAGTCTTCAACCCCATCAGAAATCCAGAATGACTGAGTTAACTGAAATTATGGGAAGCACAAAGCATAGCTTCTAAAACTTAGCCAAATTATAGAGACCGCTGAACACCTGGACAGTCCCTATACTACAAAACGTTGGAGCATCCAATCTTCAGCCTTCTGGCCCAGGATCATCTGACAGACCTAGTGATGCAGAATTATTAAGGGCTAATTACTCTGTCTTGGCAGATATAATCAGTGGACTATTCTGCAAGTGTGACCTTTTCTGGACAGTGATTTGTCTGTAGATGGAAATAGGCAATTCTTGCCTGGTGGTTGTCTTACCACAACTGGAGTAACTCCAAAGATGCTCAATTTTTTCTTAGAATCTAAGACAGGAAGCTGTCAGGAGCAGACAGGTCTCTAGTCAAAATGAACATTTATACAGAAATGTTTGTAACGTCAATTCTGTGGATTTCTGACGTTTTGAAAACCAACTATCCATGTAAGGCAATCTGGACTGTTGTCTGCTAACTCCTCTCAGCTATTTCTAAATAAAATATAGAAAGCACCCTAACAATAAACTCAGAGCCATGAATTTGCCCTTAACTCACAGGCTAACCATCTTGAATCAGTTAAAAAAGTTAAAGAAGGACTGGGTCTAGCCTTGTATTCCTAAATCTGTTACATAGGCATAATGCCTATGAGAGTAACAAAATTAATCTCACTTTAAGCTCATACCAATGAAAACCTTAAATTTGAAATCAAAGTAAATTTTGTACCATTTAAGAAATTATAACTTCATCTTAATGACAATCATGCATATTTCTACGAATAGGTTATGGCTATGCAATAAATCCTAGCTAATCCTCCCTGTTCCACCAAAACCACTACTTTTCCCTAGAAAGACAGCCCAATATTAACCATCTCAGTCTCCAAGCCCAGGGAATAGGGGCGCTGACTCTTCATTAACTTCTTCAAGCTGATTATGGGCATTGAGATATTAGAAGAGGGGTTGGGGGGAGGAGTAAATTGATAAGCCTCTGACGTCTGTGTCTTTACTTCTTCCAGCTGGAATTCCAGGACATCAGAGGTTCGAGCAGGTCTGCTCAGCTCACTTGATGAGTAGATACACCAAGACTGTGTATTCTGCAATATACAATTCTCAAAACAAATTTTAGTATCAAGATAATTTTTTGTTTGAATTCTGGAATCTAGTCTTCTGGTGGCCTGCCTCTGTCATGTCTAATCCATATATTCTGGTAGTTTCTATGAGGGTGTGCTCCCACCATCCTCCCATTTTCGCCTCCCTGCTCTCAAATTCCCCCAACACTTGGGAGTCCAAACTTTCAGGCACCAAGGCCCTCCACTTCCACTGATGCCTGTCAAGGCCACCCTCAACTACCTATACAGGTGGAGCCATGAGTCCCTCCCTTTGTGTTCTCAGGCTGGAGATTTTAGAATGGCTACTCCAGCTTGTTTCTTAGGGCCATTTGATTGAAAAATTGTTTTCCAGACTTTTACTCTAAGGTAGAGTCTGTCTTTGTCGCTGAGGCGGGTTTCCTGTGTGCAGCAAAATGCTGGGTCCTGTCTATGTATCCAGTCCATTAGCCTATGTCTTTTAATTGGTGGATTGAGTCCATTGATGTTAAGAAATATTAAGGAACAGTGATTGTTGCTTCCTGTTATTTTTGTTATTAGAGGTGAAGTTTTCTTTGTGTGGCTATCTTCTTTTGTATTTGTTGGAAGAGGGTTACTTTCTTGCTCTTTCTAGGGTACAGTTTCCCTCCTTGTATTGGAGCTTTCCTGCTATTATCCTTTGTAATGCTGGGTTTGTAGAAAGATATTGTGTAAATTTGGTTTTGTCATGGAATATCTTGGTTTCTCCATCTATGGTAATTGAGAGTTTTACTGGGTATAGTAGCCAGGGCTGGCATTTGTGTTTTCTTAGGGTCTGTATGACATCTGTCCAGCATCTTCTAGCTTTTATAGTGTCTGGTGAGAAGTCTGGTGTAATTCTGATAGGTCTGCCTTTATATATTACTTGGCCTTTTTCCCTTACTGCATTTAATATTCTTTTTTTGTTTTGTGCACTTGGTGTTTGATTATTATGTGACGGGAGGTATTTCTTTTCTGGTCTCGTCTATTTGTCATTCTATAGGCTTCTTATAAGTTTATGGGCATCTTGTTCTTTAGATTAGGGAAGTTTTCTTCTATAATTTTGTTGAAGATATTTATTGGCCCTTTAAGTTGGGAATCTTCACTCTCATCTATACCTATTATCTTTAGGTTTGGTCTCCTTATAGTGTCCTGGATTTCCTGGATATTTTGGGTTAAGAGCTTTTTGCATTTTGCGTTTTCTTTGACAGTTTTATCAATATTTTCTATGGTATCTTCTGCACCTGAGATTCTCTCTTCTATCTCTTGTATTCTGTTGGTGATGTTTGTGTCTGTGACTCCTGATTTCTTTCCCAGGTTTTCTATCTCCAGCGTAGTCTCCCTTTGTGATTTCGTTATTGTTTCTACTTCCATTTTTATGTCCTGGATGGTTTTGTTCAATTCCTTCACCTGTTTGGTTGTGTTCTCTTGTAACTCTTTAAGGGATTTTTGTGTTTCCACTTTAAGGGCTTCTACGTGTTTACCTGTGTTCTCCTTAAATTCTTTGAGAGTGTTATTTATGTCCTTCTTAAAGTCCTCTATCATCATCATTAGAAGGGATTTTAAATCTGAATCTTGCTTTCCTAGTGATATGGGGAATTCAGGACTTCCTTGTGTGGGAGAACTAAGTTCTAATGATGCCAAGTACCCTGGGTTACTGATTCTTATGTTCTTGCGCTTGCCTTTTGCCATCTGGATCTCCTTAGTGCTACCTGCCCTGTCTCTGACTGGAGCCTGTCTTTCCTATTATCTTGGTTGTATCAGAACTGTGTGGAGTGGATGTTACTACTGGGGTTAGAGCTGGGGCCCAAAATCTGCTTAGTGCTCCAGGCCAGGAGTGACTTCCTGGGTCCCAGTTACTCCCTGTTTGGGGTGGAGTTGCTGTCTGCTTACCTAAGATACTGCCCAGGTTAGAGCTCCTGTGAGCCCCGTTTCCTCTGCGTTCTTTGAGATTGAGGGCAGAGCTGCCGCCTGGGATCTCCTCCGTGTTCAGGCCCAGACCGGAGGGAACCCTCACATTCCTTTTTTTAATAAATTATACATAATTTATTTCATGTGCATTGGTGTAAGGGTGTCAGATCCCCTAAGACTGGAGTATAAGCAGTCGTGGGCTGCCACATGGGTGCTGTGGATTGAACCCGGGTCATCTGGTAGAGCAGCTGCCGCTCTTCACTGAGTCATCTCGGTCCTGCTTTAAGTTTTTATTATTTTCATAGTTATATGTATGTGTGTGTATGTGTGTGTATGTATGTATGTGTATGTATGTGTGTATATGTGTCTATATGTGTGTATATATGTGTGTATGTACGTATGTGTATGTATGTGTGTGTATGTGTGTATGTATTGTGTGTATGTGTATATGTGTCTGTATGAGCGTGCATGTGTGTGTGTGTGTGTGTGTGTGTGTGTGTGAGCTTGGCTTGTGTTTCCAGTGGTGAGTTCTAGAGGTCACACTCAGTCCTGAGGTTTGCAGGCAGCCCTTTCCCCCACTGAGTCTCCTCGCTAGCCTCCTCCTGCTTGCTTTACTAATACCTTATTCATCTTTGCAAAATGGCAGGCAGGGTGTAGGATGTTTGGTTACGTTTGGGTCACACATAGAGATCCTGGCCTCAGAACAAATCCAAGGAAAATTGCAATATAGTTAGGTTAACACTTTTTCTTATGGCCTGCCTTGTACTCATCCATGCTGTAAACCGCCTCATATCATCAGCTTTAAACATTTTGCTTGTTGGATATAATCAGAACATATTGACTACTTTTTTCTTTTATCCAAAAAAAAAATTTGTTTTTCTAAAAGTCAAAAAAAAAAAAAAAATCCTTAATCTGGTTTTGTTAAGTGTCTTGGTATTTTATGATTTAGTTACAAAGAAATAAATGTAATCTTTCTGATTAAAGCCAGTCCTTGGGTGGAGCTCGACTTGTATTTATAGTCGCAAAGAACAACTCAGTGGAGACCACAGCATTCCAGGACTAGAAAGTGCACCTTCCCTCCCACTTCTAGAAGTGACAGTTTAAGAGAAAGCAGGCGGCCTTGAACCTCAGCCAGTGGCTTCCTCCTCAGACTGACTCTCACAGAGAGCAGGCCCTCAGTACTGTCAGAATAATTGAGGTCAATTCAGAATCAGTGCACCTGGCAATTTCTCCGCATCGCTCTACCCTTCTGGATTACCCCAAGGACTCTGACTGGACTTTGTCTCTAATCTTACAAACGTCAGCTCCGCCCTTACTGGTCAGCATTCAGAGCTTCTGTCCTTCTTCATAAAAGGTCCTTCTTAGGCCTAGAGATTTAGCTCAGTGGGAAAGTGCTGGCCAGGAAGAAGGGTGGGGAGGAAGGGAAAAAATAGGAGTGGGGGAAGGGAGAGAGAAAGATTGACTGTTTCTTACAGAGAGTCTGCTGTGGACATTGAGTGTCTTTGTTTGGGTGGTTTGGTTTGGTTTGGTTTGGGTGTGTGCATATGGTGTATGTACACTTGTGAGGGTGTGCACATGACCATCCACACGGATGCAGAGGCAAGGACCAGACAAAGATGTCAGGTATCTTCCTCTATCTCATAGGCATGCCTTGCTATTACATAGGTGATGGGGATTTGAACTCAGGTCGTCACACTTGTACTGCAAGCATTCTTACCCACTGAGCCATCTCCCCAGCCTGACAAGGGGTGTGTTTGTATGTGATACGTTAGTGGTCAGGTGTTTGTGTCTTGAGTTGCTGTTTCCATCACTGAAGGTAGAGTGGTATAAAAGAAAGTGAATATTGAGAAGCTATACCAGTTAGAGAGCTTTCAAACACTTGTGTAGAATTGAATCAATAAGATGCTTTGACTAAATTAAGGCTGCAACATTAGAATCCTCCTTTCCCTTTCAGAAGTCAACACTAGTCTAGTCACTAATGAAGATACAGTTCTGGAGCTAGTGCTTCTGTGTGTCAGTCACTAAGTTAAACATTTGATATGAACTTTTTGCTCTAATGTGCAAAGCAATCTTATATGCAGTGGGCTCTTTCTTTTTTCATATAAGGAAACTAAAATAGTTAGAGTGATGTACCATAGGACATGAAATGGTCAAAATTTAAACTGCAGGTCAGACTGATTGCAGAGCTTTTTGTTTGGATGGTGAATGCAGACAATGTAGGCAGAGAAGGTAACTTGGATCTGCTCAGTGGAGAGCAAACCAACTTGGGACCTCAGATCTCTCCGCTTCTCCTAAGAGTAATTGCTGGTGATTCTGGAGGGATGAAGAAGCCCTAAGCCCAGAGCAGAGTGAGTCCAGGGACAGGAAGTTCCCAGCACTGGGACTTTAAGAGGAGGTTTTCCAAACTCATGTGTCCTCTACCTCATTGTAGCACAGCACCATGACAGAGAAAGAGAACCAGACGTTCGTTCGGTGGTTAAGAGCACCAGGGCCCAGATTCAGTTCCCAGCACCCACATGGCAGCTCAGAGCACTCTATGTAACTCCAGTTCCAGGAATCTGATGCCTTACCAAGTCACCAAGCACACCCACAGCGCACAGACAAGATACTCATACACACTACAGAACACAGCCGAGGGAAGCTGGGCTTTCTGTAACTGTGCTGTGCAAGCAAAGCCCTAACGTCACTGAGAAGAGTTGGAAGTTAGGACAGAAGCCACAGGTGTGCCCTGCAGATCAGCTGAAAGCATGTCGGTGGCCATGGGGGCCCTTGTTCTGACGGTTTTATTTTTGTCTTTTAACCAAAGGTATTTATTTTGGTAAAATACTTTTAAAGGAATTTTACAGAAACTGGTTAACATTACTGTATTTTTTATTTTTATAATGCCACAGGCTGGTTAGATTTGATAAGTTCATTTCCAAACCAGATTATGTGAAATCAGTTCCAACCCTGTTATATTGAATTCCAAGATCTAAGTAGAAAATGACGCTGTTTTTATGAAGTTCAACTATTCCTAGCAGGCATTTTTGCCGGAAATAATGAAGTTCTAAGGGTGGCCCAAATTCAGTTCTTGTTCTAGGGCAGTGGCTCTCAGCCGTCCTCACACTGGGACCCTTTAAAACAGTTCCTCGTGTTGTGGGGACCCCCAACCATAAAATCATTTTTGTTGCCACTTCATAACAATAACTTTGCTGGTGTTGTAAACCATAATGTAAATATCTGACGTGCTACCCCTGTTAAAGGGTCATTTGTCCCCAAAGGGGTCTTGACCCACAGGTAGAGAACTGCTGTTCCAGTCTGGTACCAAGACTTGTTAAAACAGGGCCCTGGAACGCTTCTGCTAGGTTTCCTACAGATGTGAACCTAAAATAGGTGATTCATTTAGAAAGTGCTCTTGCTTCCATCGTGTTATAAGATTCACTGTCTACTAGTGATAAATCCGGGGGAGAGCAGGAATCCTTTTTATAAGGTGAGGCTCCTACACTTGGGTCATTCAGAAAGACCATTCTCACCTCATTCAATGAGTCCTAGGATCTGATAAATGTCACTTCCCTGGGTACAACAGAAGTCTCTTTCCTCTCGACATTTGTTCCTTCTGGATGTTGGATAAATGTATAGAGAAATCCACAAGAGAAGCAAAGTATTGAAACTAAAATCATACCTTTACGTTGAAATAGCTCTTCGCCCCATGGTGTTCATCAGATTACACTTCCCACACATTACCCCACGCAAACAGTGTTGGTCCCCTAGGAAGCAACAGTACCAAAACTCCTTCAGAATTACCAAGTATCTTTTGTTATAAAAAAGAATGAAAACAAAAAGGTACCTAGTACGTTTGGTTCTCAGTTGAGGTGAAGGCTTTTGAATTTTGTTGTCTCTTCAGGCATTTTTATCACAAAGTTTTTGCTGTTCTGTATTTTGCATTTTGCCCTGTACTTTGCACCTTGAAAATGCTTTTCTTGTCAACTGTAAATAGGCGTGGTACCAAGCACCGAATCAGGCACTTACTCTGCAGCCTGGGCCATTGTTTCTGGGCAGATAAAACTAGTAAGCGCAGATCCCCGCAGCTGCGTCCACACTCACTGCGGAGGGGTAGGGCATTTTAACACTCCCAGGTGCTCATGGGGTGATGAGTAAGGGTGGTGGGCCAGTAATAACATCCCTCAGAGGCCTGCTCAAGCACCCTGCTTCTGGCGACCATGCTGCCTTTTAAGATGAGTTCATCATTCATGAGTATTTAGCAATATACGGGCCAGAGTTTAAGTCTAATAGTTAGAAAGCAGAACCACTGACACTATTATAATTTTCATGGAAAGGCATTTTGTAAACTAAAAACTTTTTAGTAATAAAACTCCATCCTGGAAGCTTACTGAAAAGGCAAATTGCTTTTACTTGGGTACATTTGGGTAACTCTCCCAAATGTGCTTGTGAGAGTTACTGGCTCTAATGTGTGTGTTGTTGTCGATTCTTAGGGACATCCCTGTGGACTTCAAGTACATAGCAGAGCCCAGCATGCACTCCATGCCCGCAGTGACCTTGTCTCCAAACGGTAAGTTGGTGCATAGAGCTTGTTTAGAATGAGTGTGTAAGACACAAAGGAACCGCTGGAGCCGCAGAGCAGAGCTCCACACGAGGAGCCGGGGTGTTGCCATCCGCCTATAGGGAAACCTTTTCAGAATGGCGAGTAATTACTGGTTTTCATATGTGAGTCACTTCGCCCACTCTCCTGTTTTGAAAAAATAAAAGAATCAGTGATTTATAGTTAGCATTAAGGATTTCTTACAGTTGTTTTTGTTTCTTAGTTTCAATAATTTTCCTTCCAACACAAATCAGGTTCAGTAAAACATTTAATAAGTGCTTTTCTTTCAAGGGAATAGAAAATTTTGGTCCGATTCTTCAAAATGAGAACATTTTAGCAATTTACATGTAAAAGATCTTTTAGTGAAGCTTTACGTCCCTATTGGACACTGAGAAGATAGTTCCAGTGCACAGTTTCTTTAGACTTTTGCATGGTAACAGGGTCAGGTCACCACAGTGTAGGGCTTGTTGATGAACCCCCATTCTCGTTACACTTTGAGGACCAATATGCCCAGATACCATGTTGCACTTCACTCCTGGCCATACAGCTTGGTTGAACTGGTATTGGTACTCACATCTGGCGTCCTGTCTCCTTCATGGCAAGTTTCTGTCTTTCTTTGAGTGCCAAGGGTCATGCTTGATGCAGCCCACTCACTGCGTTGATGCACTTTAGAGTGTTAATGTCGTGATTTTTTTCTGTGCATAGGTGTTTTGCCTGCACGTATGTCTGTATGAGGGTGTCAGATTCTCTGGAGCTATCATGTGGGTGCCGAGAAATGAACCCTGGTCCTCTGGAAGAGTATCCAGTGCTCTTAACCAGTGCTTGAGCCGCCTCCCCAACCCTAATGGTATATTCTTGATGGCAGAGGCCCTTCTCTTCCCACTTCTCTGTGGGAGCCATTTTGCAGGGCCCAAGTTGAAAAGAAGGGGTGCAGAGGATTGTGAGAGGGAATTACATCTCCAAAAGATTTCCTTCAGCAAGACAAAACAAAAAATCAATAGTTTTCTATTTGATAACCCTTGTAAGTAATAGGTAATTGTGCTACAGGCACACCGATACGATCAGTGTCTTGTGAGCGTGTAAAGTGAATGTTTTCAGAGGTATTCTGAGGGTAGAGGAGGACATGGAGGCAAGGGAGAATCTGCTTCTCCCTCAGCCTTTTTGTGGCAGCTCAGTGGCAGTTGGTAGGAACCCTGTCATCCTTAGAAAAGCATCGAGTAGATACCATCTTGACAGTCACCATAGTATACCCTTTGTCGCCAGGCTTCAAGACTTCATGCTGGATTTTAACCGTCTGGCAGCCCTCTCCTCACTTAGGTGGTGTTGCCTGCGTCATTTTTACCACTCTAGCAGCTATGAGTAAATGCTGTCTGCAGGCAGGGGCTTCGCTGACTCCTGGGTAGATGAAAGCAGTGTGCTTTCTAGGAAACAGTTGGTACGGTCTTGTTGATCCTCATTTTCAGTGCAGTTTTATTTGATAATCCTTCATTTATCATGAAGCTAGTCTTTAAGAGTTGCCACAGTTCTGTTCTGTTCTGTAGTTCTATTGACTGGACTTATTATAAACTTAGCAATTTTTATCAATAGCTTATTTGTATTGACACTAGGCCTGGAAGTTTGTTTTCTTATTTTTGAACAGTGTGAAGCTCTCCTCTGAAGAGTACTCGCTGACAGTAGGGTAACAGCAGCAGAGTCAGTCACGTTAGATAAAAGAATCCCTCTTGCCAATGGCTGACCTAGAACACTCTACAGATGCCACAGGAACTTGCTTTTCTGATCTTATAAAGTACTTTGGAACAAAGGTGTAATGAAAGCTAATCTTTTTTAAATAAACTTTTTAAAAATGTTTAAATCTTCCTCTAAAATATACCGCTTTTGCATTTTACAGGAAAATGGCTAGCATGCCAGTCGATGGATAACCAAATCTTAATTTTTGGAGCACAGAACAGATTCAGATTAAATAAGAAGAAAATTTTTAAGGGCCACATGGTAGCAGGCTATGCTTGTCAGGTAGACTTCTCACCAGACATGAGGTACGTTTAAGTCTTCATATTCACATGTGATGGTGGTGTGTAGAGTCCTTCACAAATCACTGGGACTTGTGTAATTGCATGAGAACTGTGTAATCTTCGAAAATGGCAGACGTAACGGCAAGAATGAGTTATAAAGATTAGATGGGCGCTTCTGTGGTGTCTTCCTCAGTGTGCTTTCTGACACTGCTCAGGCCATGACCTTTAGCCACCTAGTAACCCCTGTCCCCATCACCATGACGGTACTGTCTCTGCTCTCCATCGCTGTGGTGGAGGAGGTCCAGGAGAGCCTGCATCGCTGTTGCACAGAGCTCCGTTTCTCACCTACACAGTTGTCCACACTGGGAACAGAAATGCAGCTTTCGGATATTTCTGGGTCACAGTCAGTGACATTTCTGTGTTCACTTCCCAGCTCTTAGTTAAAAATACACAGGTGCAAAGAATTCAGATAGGCCTGTGGCTTTGTATATTTAGTGTGGTAATTACGCCTCAGCTTCCCATTCTGATTCAGTCTTGAATCAGAGCATATCGAAGCTAAAGATGTGTAAAAGTTCCTTGCTGTACAGCGTGCCTGACATGCTCACTGGCTACATGTGAAGCTGGCGCTTCTGTGCAGTCTGCCTGTCTAGAGATGCGCTGACTCTTAGATTGGCGGCGTATCGGAGGGGAGAGGCTGGAGATGTGCAACTGCAGACCGCTTCAAGCGCTCATTCTTCTGAGTTCCTTACATTCACGTTTCTCGTAGTAAAGGGGGCTGTCTCTCATTCATATCACCAGTTTAAGGTGTCTGAGTAACCAGGATTTGTTTTCATTCTATTACAGCTATGTGATTTCAGGAGATGGAAATGGGAAATTAAACATTTGGGACTGGAAGACCACAAAACTCTACAGTCGCTTTAAAGCCCATGATAAAGTGTGCATAGGTGCAGTGTGGCACCCTCATGAAACATCCAAGGTCATCACGTGTGGTTGGGATGGCCTCATTAAGTTGTGGGATTAATGGGATTAGTCCTTTCACTGTCTGGGATCATTTTTGATCCAGTGTCATATTTAACTATTTAATTATTAAAATGTGTTGGATGACAGCTTGATTTATAGGTAATCTTTTCTTATATGGCCTTATGAAGTTGGCCTGTTGTTTTTAAGAGCTCTGTAAATTTGCCTCAGATAAGTTCAATAGCAGCTTCACTTTGTTCTTTATAGATGTTATTTATATGGAAAATGACAACTGATTATATTTGACAAGTAGTTACTGTTGGCAGGCAGTTGCGTTTGTCCCTATGATGTCACTAAAAGGATCATTTTGTAGTCAAGAAAAAAAATGCCTATTGGATATGGGATCCCATGGGAAATGATGTAGCTAACAACTCAGAAAGGTACCAGACACTCAGCAACCCAACCCGTCCACCGGGACGGCAGGAACAAACGGACACTCAGCAACCCAACCTGTCCACCAGGACAGCAGGAGCAAACGGACACTCAGCAACCCGTCCACCAGGATGGCAGGAGCAAACGGACACTCGGCAACCCATCCACCAGGATGGCAGGAGCAAACGGACACTCAGCAACCCGTCCACCAGGACGGCAGGAGCAAACGGACACTCAGCAACCCGTCCACCGGGACGGCAGGAACAAACAGACACTCAGCAACCCGTCCACCAGGACGGCAGGAACAAAGGCAGAACCACCTTTAATTCCCGCTCATTGAATCAAGTTCTCTTCTTCTTCAAGTTCCATTATTTTTTATGGCCTGTGTTGTTTATTTTTACTTGTAAATTAGTGACTTTCATTGGCTGCTGCTTTCCTCTAACTATGAAGCAATGTAAAATTAAAAGGCAGTCTGCAGTTCCTTTCTTGACTCTTCCTGATCACCAGAGACAGGACTGTGTAGAAAGTGAGGTTGTCTCTGACGCTGGAGCCACGGCTTTGGATGTTACGCGCAATCACTGTCTGGAAGGCCCTCCGCACGCTCAGAAATCAGGGTCTCAGGCTCACCTTCACCACTGGGATGAGTGGTAATGAGTTCCCGCTGGCCAGACTGAAGGCAGAGTCCAAAATACCATTGTAATGTCTTTGAAGTCACAGTTTTGTCCTTAAAATCACTCTGTTTTTGCTTGTGAATATAAACAGTGAAACTTTTGAATGTTAGAAAAATTTAAATTTCTTTTCAGATCTTTGAAAAACTATTGGCACTATATAAGAAAATGCCTGCCCCCCCCCCCCCCCGTTTGATAGGCCGCCACATGCCCAACATCGCACTGCCTAGCCACTGCCGTTTCTGCGACTTCCAGGAAGGGTGGCACATTGGAGGAAAGAATTCACACAAAACCTTTCTGTCGTCCCAACCACTGTCTTAACAAATGTGAGTCACTGGAGTGCAGTGAGACAGACTTCAGCAGCTGTATTGCATGTTAATGAATTATCATTTTGAAATCTCAACTTCTCTTGCTGTGTTTTTGACTGTTTCTAAACAGAGTAACTGTACATAAAAGTTTTCTCTTTTTTGAAAAGATCCTATTTTTGAATAAAGCATTCTTTTTATAGAAAGTGCTGCTGAAATGTCCACTGTGTCCTTTTGTCTTAAGTCTGTGAAGACACCAACACACCACTTTCAGACTTAAATGGGTCACATAAAAAGAAATGCTTTTTATGAGAGGTGAGGGCTGTCCAGTACGTTAATGGCTTTATTCTGACCACATGATGAAACACCAGTCAGCATCCAAGAAGCATTTGGTGTGTGCAGGCAGACAGGCAGGTTCCTTCCCAGCATAGAAACCCTAAGGCGCTCAGTCGCTCACTGAGTGCTTTGCTGCCTTCTCCTCACCACTGCGAGCTGCTGTCACACCAAAGGACAGTTCTTCCCAAAAAGTTAGAAGTTAGAAGATTCATTTAAAGTTGAACTGATGTAAAAATTTCAACTGAATTCACAATAAAACACTGAAACAGAAGCTGGGCTGTTTTGCCCTGAGCAAGAAACCAAGTTTAAGACAAAAGATGGAGGAGGGTACACAAGATTTTTTTCGAGGAGAAACAGGGTATGTTCTGTGTGTTTTGAGACAGTCTCATTTAGAATTGATAATCCTGCCTCTACCTCCCAAATGCTGGTATTATAGGCTTGGACCAGCCACATCTGGCAGGAACTGGTTCTTGAGAACCACTTTATGGGGCTGGCCACTAACTTAAAATGCGTATAAAATGCCTATGAGAGAATAATGGCAGTGAAGCATCAACCTTTGAGTGGCAGCCATGAAGATCCTAATACCAGTAACAATTGCAGAAGCACCTTGGAGCTCGGCTGACTGAACTGCACATTTTGATTGAGTTGTTTGCTGTGATACAGGATGCAGAAGGGGAAAAAAAAAAAACCAGATAGTTGAGGGAGCCAGAGTGTGTTCTGGTGCCAGGAAGGAATGTAAAATACCACCCAGACCTTAAATGTGATGTCAGCCTGAGACCTAGGGAACACAGATGCCATATTTCATCTGATACAGAATGTTCACATGTTAATGTCTCAGGATAAGGCTCTAGTTGAAAGCTGTGCTGTACCATAGACTCACTGGCAGCATCCATTCTTCCTGAGTCATTGAACGGTTGACGTCATAGAGTACAGAGAAAGCCAAGGACAAAGGAGCCAGGGAAGAGGGGAGCTGGTGGGAGGAAGGTGCCTGTCACAAGCACTGGATCGAAAGTCACATCACGAAACACGTGCTCAGTGAGTAAGTAAGCAGAGTGAGCTAGCTTCATTTACAGTAAAAAAAAAAATAAAAAGATTCATTTACAGTAAAAAGTCTAAGGCTTTCCACGCTCTCTTCCATAGTAGTCCCTGAGCCACGCAGGGCAGGCGTGATCCGGTGTCCTCTTTGTGGCTGAGTGCTCCACATTGGCCATTTGTGAATTTCCGAGCTAACCACGTTTTATTGCACAAAGAGACTTCTCTAATGAGGTCTGAGGGCTGCACTGTTTCTATGAGTATAGAGATATACATTTAGAAAGCAATTTGGTACTGTGTCCATTTAGCAAAATCATAGCGGTAGATTCATTCCTGAGGGTTATGGATTCCCCACCCATGAGTTCTTAGCAAGATTTACAGCACTAAACCTTTCTTTTTTTTTTTTTTTTTTTTCTCTTGCAAAGCAGATCTTAAATCCAAGCAGAGTTGGGTGGTCACCCCTACAGCACTAGCACCACTAGTGCACACTGGTCGTTTTTGTAGTTCATGGAGGTTACAGCTGAGTAAGGCTGTTGTTGATGGCTTTTCCCCAGCAAGCTACATAGCACCTCAGCGTACTGTGAAAGCCAATCCCTGTCAGCACCATCTTCAAGTCTCTGTGTCCTATGACCAAAATGTGTGGTGTTTTCAGCAGTGGGGTCTTACCATCAAGTTCTGTTGGCCAACCAAGAACAATGCAGAACTGTATTGGTTTTGGAGGCTCTAGGACACCCCTGGCCAACAAATCAAAGAAAGGTGCTTTAGCCAGCTTTCTCTAGAGCAGTGGTTCTCAACCTTCCTAATGCTGTGACCCCCCCCCCCCTCCCCAATACAGTTCTTCATGTTGTGGTGACCCAACCATAAAATTATCTTTGTTACTACTTCATAACTAATTTTGCTACTGTTATGAATCATAATGTAAATATCTGTGTTTTCCAATGGTGTTCAGCAAACCCTGTGAAAGGGTCATTCAACCCCCAAAAGCGGTTGCACCCCACAGATTGAGAACCACTGCTCTAGAGTCACAGAATCAATAGAACAAATGTATGTGTTAAAAGACTTTAAGTCAGCTTACTTTGAAATCTTTTTTTTATTATTATTTATTTTTTTTTATTGGATATTTTATTTACATTTCAGATGCTACCCCCTTTCCCCATTTCCCCTCCCTAGAAAACCCCTATCCCATGCCCCCTTCTCCTTTTTGCTTTTATACAATTTTTTTTAATGTTAATCAAAGACTTTATAAGTTTGGTAATGCTCAATATCAATCAGAAGTGTAACTCAATACCCAACCTAGATATATCAACTATCTTTGACTGACGGAGACACGAGAATATCCGCCTACATGTTCCCTGCCCCCTCTCTTTCTCTCTCTCATCACCTAGCTCCTCCTCTCCTTTTCCTCCTCTCCTTACTCTTTCTCTTCCTCTCCTTACTCCTCCCACCTTAGCTTCTCCTACATATCACTCTTCCTGTTAAAATAAAACTTTTCTCTTAAAATATAGTTAGAGCATAACTATACCAATTTGTGTCAGTAAGGTACAAGATAGTCCTAATACCCAGTCTATCATTTTGTTGACAAAACAGAACCTCTGTCATCTCTCCTAACTAAAAGACTTAGTTCTGAACCTGGCTTTTTTCTTGGCTTTATAATTAATGTCAGCTGAAAACCATCCACTCAAATCTTTTCTCTCAAAGTAAATAGCCAGGATTGGCTATGAGACTATAAGTTTTCAACCCCATCAGAAATCCAGAATGACTGAGTTAACTGAAATTATGGGAAGCACAAAGCATAGCTTCTAAAACTTAGCCAATTTATAAAGACTGCTGAACACCTGGGCAGTCCCTATACTACAGAACGTTGGAGCATCTGATCTTCAGCCTTCTGGCCCAGGATCATCTGACAGACCTAGTGATGCAGAATTATTAAGGGCTGATTACTCTGTCTTGGCAGATAAAATCAGTCGACTATTCCGCATTACTTTGAAATCTTTTTTTTGTTTGTTTGTTTGTTTGTTTTGTTTTGTTTTTTTGAGACAGGGTTTCTCTGTGTAGTCCTGGCTGTCCTGGAACTCACTCTGTAGACCAGGCTGGCCTCGAACTCAGAAATCTGCCTGCCTCTGCCTCCCAAGTGCTGGGATTAAAGGTGTGCGCCACCACTGCCCGGCCTATTACTTTGAAATCTTAACAACTGAATCACATCCCGGAAACAGAACTGTGTAGTTTCTTGGTCTTTGAGGTTGGGTAGCTCAGCAGTCTAAAGCTCACCTAGAACCTAAAGGGTTTCTGGAGAGATGCTGGTCCTCAGTAACCCAGGGAAGCCAGGCAACAGTCAGTAGCAGTACAAGATAAACTGACTTGGCAGTAAGAGTCAAGGCCAAACCACCAAGAGACAATTAATGCCCCATTGCTAATCCCCCTGTGTATCTGGGCTGCTATTAGATGGTGCTGCCTACATTTGGGGTGAGGAATGTCTTAATTGAGACATTCTCAATTTCCCAGGCTCCCTATACAGGTTCTAATTTTCCAAGCATCCTTAGAGGCAGTTATCCCTTTTCCCACCTCCTCTCTGCCCTACTTGCTCTTCCCTCTCTGAACTTAACCTTCCTTCTACAGTATTTCCTCTTTACCTCACCTGTGTTCTACTCGCGCCTCCCCCCACCACCACCCCATCCCCCCGCCTCAGCCTCCCTTCCTTAAGAGCTTCCCTCCTTACCAGTAGTCTCTTTCTACTTACCTAGATTCTATAGGTATTTCAAGTTAACACAGATCTGAAAATTCAACACTATATAGCATGTGAGTACAGCCCTGTGACGCTAATCCTTCTAGGTCTAGGTTATTTCTCTTGGCTTGTTTTCCAACACTACCTATTTACCTGCAAAGTTCGTAATTTCGTTTTTCTGTAAAGCCGAATAGAATCCTATTGTTTACAGGAACGGCATTTTTGTTCGTCAGCGGAACTGGTCATTTAGGCTATTCTCATGCTCGCGCACCTGTGACTCAGTGATGAACATGGATGATCATGTGTCAGTCAACCGCTTTTTAAGAGCACAATAACAAGTGCATGCCGCACAGTAGGGTCCTAGGACCTTTTTTTTTTTTTTTTTTTTTTTTTTTTTTACATAAGAAGAGTTCAGGTATCCACTGTTACTGCCTCATCTTCTAAAAGATGTTCTAAGGTCCAAATTGCTCATAACAGAGTTCATGGAATGATTTTGATGTTCATACTGTCCTGCCCTGTGTTACATTTAGGGTATTTCCTAAGATCTATGTCCAGATAACTTTAAATTCTCTTCGGTGTGTCTAATCCATTAAGTTTCTCAATTCAGCCACTGGTTTTCTCTTCTGGGAGGACTACTTGATCTTGTATATATGTCTGGTTTTTTTTTTTTTCATAGACTAGTTTTTTAAGTTTTGTGTAGTCTTTTATGACTTAAATCATGAACAGTTTATATTAATTTTTAAGATTTATTTTTATTTGTGTGCATGCTGCATGCATGCAACATGTGCACACGTAGCTATGATCTACCCTATGTATGTGCATGTTTGCATGCATGTGTACAGGTAGCTGTGACCTACCCTATGTGGATGCTTTAAACTGAACTCAGGTTCTCTGGGAGAGCAGCAAATACTCTTAACTGGGAGCCATCTCTCCAACCCCATATTCTACATTCTTTAAAATGTTACAGAAGGATCGGAATCTATGCTCATCCTCAACCACAGTTTAAGGACAGCCTGGGATAGATGATGCTTTGTCCCATCTCTCTGCACTGTTCCCTCCAACAAGGAGTGCATTCAGTCATCTCAAGTACCAAGGCTAAAACTCCCAGTGTGTGTGTACACATGTGTGTGCGTGTGTGCATGCATTCGTGTGTGTTTGGCTCTGCTACATGGTACTCCATTTATTTCCTTATCAGATGTAACTTTTTTTTCTTTTTTTGTTTTTTTTCAAGACAGGGTTTCTCTGTGTAGTCCTGGCTGTCCTGGAACTCACTCTGTAGACCAGGCTGGCCTCGAACTCAGAAATCCACCTGCCTCTGCCTCCCAAGTGCTGGGATTAAAGGTGTGCACCACCACTGCCCGGCCAGATGTAACTCTTTATTATGAATGAGTCTTCTCTGAGGAAATTCTTAGTAGCCTGGATTAAAGAGTCCCTTCAAAGCATTTTGCATCCAGTTTTGCCGTGTCCTGCGGAAGGTGTCACCCCTAGAACCAAGTAATAACCAAATCCCTTCAGCTTACCATTTTGCTCATTTGTGATCAAAATAAATTCCACTACTGCAGTCCTTCCACAAGCTTGAGGTTTATATCTTGTCAGAAGCTTCTGCTGCCCTCAGTCCCAGCACAAAGTAAGCTTCCTGGTGTTGATGGTATGAAGTTGTATGACTTGTTTTTCTTAAAGTTATGCCCCGAGAATCCAATGTCCACCTGCAGGCTCATCTCTACTGCCCTCCACCTCTCCCATCACAGACACTAAAGTCCTAAGGTGTGACTAGTCTGAGGTCCTGCCTGTCTTTCTGCTCTAGGTTTTACATGTTTGTTCTTGGACATCCAGCCACACTCACACCTCCTACACAAATAAACAAATAAACAATGTGTGCTTGTATGCCCATGACAGAATCTTCGGGGCTATTCATAGTTCTGTTTAGCATGCTGCCATGTTACAGGGACAGCCTGAAAACAGTCAACTAGGAGAACCTGTAAAGCCTGAGTTCATATGACCACAAAGGCATTTCTCCCATGAGCTTCCGATTGCTGGAGAGCCCTGAGGGATGGGTTCACCCCTTACCTGGATTCCCTTCTTACCTGGTCTTTTTTTTTTTTTTTTTTTTTTTTTTTTTTTAAGTGAATAAACGTACCCTATAACATCATTTCCTGGCAAGTGTCTGGATCTAGACAAGCTTCTGTAACAAAATGCATTAGGCTGAATAATTCATAAACAACAGATGTATCTCTTGCCATGTTAGAAGCTGAGATGTTTGAGAACAAGCAGGAGCAAGCAAGTGTCTGAGATGGAATCAGTCTGCCTCCCACAGCTCCTGCTTGCTGCATCCTCACATAGTGGAAAGAGGAAGCAGTCTCCCCTGAACCTCTTTTTAAAGTGAAGTGCCCTGATTCCAATCAGGAAGGCTGTACCTTCATAACCTACTCACCTCCCCCATGTCTTGCCCTTAACACCAAGATACAGGTTATTAGCTTTCAGGGTAAGCTTGGAAGGACATTCAGACCCAGCAGGCATATGATCAAGATGTCATTCAACCATGTCTCCTAATCATGGAGTCAAAATAGTGAGACATTCTAGCAAGAAGATAGATGAAGTTAGCAGCAATGTCTGGGCCTTCTCATTCCTTTGACCCTACTGTCCTGCCTCCATACTTTCATGAATGTCTTAAAACTAAGACTTATGTCCAAATCTTTGTGAGTTCATCGTGCTATCTCTGCTCAACAGGTAAGGATACTTAGAACCAAGCCTGAGGACCACTATTGGATCCCATGTTGACCCCACCACATGCTGGGAAGAAAGAAGTAAATGTCCTCTGACCTCCAGATGTTGCCTGTGACACAGGTCTGCACACAGGCACTAAATAAATAAACAACGTATGATTATCCCTCCTTTAGTAAGAGAGCCTGTTTCTAAAGACTTTCTCAGAGCCCCTTATATTAGAGAAGGCCTCCACCAGTTCCTCTGCCCACAGAGAAATATCCTTGGCTTGTACATCAGTCTTGAAAATACATAATGCCTGTCCTACCTTGAATTTTACTCATAACTGCTGTCTTTATTACTCGTTTCATTTATAGAAACTGTGTCTCCTGAGTCATTAAAATTACATAGGTTAAAATGTTACTGAAAGTAAAATTTAAATATTCTCATCTGATACAGAACGGCAAAAGGGAGGACTGGGAGACAATGGGGGAGGTTAGGTTCAGTCATTCCGTCCACAGACCAAAGATTCTCGTACCCAATAAATGCAGATGATTTATTTATTAACTTAAAAGTGAAGCATTCTATGAAATATTTCAAACATTCTTATACAAAATCGAACAAGTAAGCAAACTCCAGTTTCCTAGAGAGCTAACGTGGACAGTACTGCGGCCCTAAATTCCAGGGGGTTTTCTTGTAGTATAAAATGCCTCAGTTTCCTCATCAAGGGGCACTGACAGGTTACCACCCAGTTCCAGCAGGCAGCCTCCAGGACCCGCTTCAACACTGCCGGATAGCTTCTCTTCCATTCGTCTTCTGTCTCACCTGTGACTGAATACTGGTAGATAGCCAGTCCTGGGTGGATATATGTAAGAAATCAGAGTCCAAGTGTATTCTGTAGCCTCAGAGAAACCGCAGTTATGTAGCAATTGAAGTGTTGTTGAGTGCACATGAAAGTATTTCTGAAGGACTGAGGTGGGATGGGGGAAGCACCTACCCCTGGGTAAGATCCCCAGGTTCCTGACTCTATTGACTGCTCTCCTGCCTTTACTCTGCAGGATGATGTCTGTCTTTCCCAGAAGTCTATATGCTCCATGTATGTTCCATGTAAGGGCCACCTCTGCACCCTGGAGCCCCAGCGCCTGCCACGGAGCCTGCTAGGAACCTGCTCAATAGGTATTCGTTGGGTGTAAATGTTAAATGTTTTTCCAAATAGAATTTTCCTATGAAATTATTAAAATTATTTCATAATTTCTTACTGAAGTTTTCTGTCAGTGAAAATAGTTAAAATACTTTTAGAAATTCGTTGAGTTGTTATTCTTTTATCCTGTTGCTTTATGTTTAGACGCAGTTGTCCTTCTGTTGTTTATTATACTGAACTTGTAGTCTTCACTCCTGATTGGAAGACCCTAACCTGGAGACCTTCTTAGCCTTGACCTTGGAGAAGGCTCAGTTATTAGATGACCCATCTGAGTATTGGGACAGATGCCCCGTCTTCCTACTTGCTCCCCACTGTCCTTCTTTGTACTAATTCCCAAGAGCCAATCATTTCCGAGTCAGAATGTCAATTACAGTATAGTGCATTCAATTCAGAGTTGTGCCCAGAACAGTTTACTTATTCAGTGAGAGAAGGAAAGTAAGATGATGTTAGACCCTTTCTATCAAGGATAGGAACTGAGAATATATGTATATATGTGTCTATGTGTGTGTATGTACATGTGTACATCCTTTGTATCAAAGATAGAGACTGATGTGTGTGTATCCATGTATGAGTGAGTAGACATGTGTACAGCCTTTCTATCAAGAATAGGGACTGATATATATGCATATATATATACATATATATGTATGTGTGTCACGCCCCGCTCGACCAGCAAGGAAGACGCGAACAACTGGATCCTTTTCAACAGCCTTTATTGTAGAAGCGCTTCTTCATTCTTGCAGGAGACCCTGAGTGCCCAGGGCAAGCTGCTTATATACCCTCAGCCCTGGGCGGGGGGTTGGGGGGAAGCGCATGGAGGTGCGCGATTGGTCAGAATTGCAGTGCCTCATTAGCATACCCCATTAGCATACCCCTCTCGGGAGGGGGTGATTGGTCAGGATTGTAGTACCTCATTAGCATACCCCGCTCGGGAGGGGGTGATTGCATGCACAGTGCACTTGTTTACCAATATGTCATACCAGAAACCGGCGCCATCTTGACCAGCCAAGTCGGGTTGGTGGCCTACATATGTGTGTATACATGTATACATCCTTTGTATCAAGGATAGGAACGTGTGTGTGTGTGTGTGTGTGTGTGTGTGTGTGTGTGTGTGTGTATGCATGTGTACAGCAGATCTCTTTCACTGGTTCACAGTGATGGGATATCATCCTGTGTACACTAGGACCTCTGTATCATGTATCTGAATTTACGTTTGACCAAATATAATCCCTTATTCTTACAAACCAGCTACTAAGAAACAGAGCGCTCTCTGTAGGATCTGACAGGAACTGTAGATTCACATTGCATCTACCAGGTGGATAACCAGAATACAGGCTTTGTAACCTCTGAGGTTTTTTTAACCCATATACCTGGAAAACTATACTTCCATGTTGGATCGTTCAGAGAAGATGGAATGACTATTGCACGCAGTGTCTCAAGCGCTCACTAAACGATAACGCTGCGTTTTGTTGGTTTGGTTGTTTGATGTATTCTGTCTATGTTGCATCAGGGGAGGTGGCTCTTGTTTTGTCTGTCCCTCACAAACCATTTGTGTTACCCATCCTCTGAAAGCAATCACCAGGGCTACAGTAGCCTGACCTACTTCTCAGTACTTCCACGCATTGGAGGTGAGGGTGTGGGCAGTGGATTGCCCCCTAGTGGACATTTGGAGCTGCAGCCACCTCTGGGTGTGACAACTTGGAGGGTGAGGTTGTTGGTCCTGCCCTCTAGTGGGCAGAGTACAGGGCTGCTGCTAAAAATCCCACAGTGCACGGAACAGTCTTCCCACACTTGAAGGTTTCTCCAGCTCCAATGGCACCACTGCAGGGACCCTGACCAATGTAAGCACAGTAAGGTCTAGAGACAGGGAAGCCATAGCAGCCCTCAAAATATCCATTGTAAATACTTAACTGTCCATTAAGAAAAGTAAGCGTAAATATCATAACCATTACACACAGCCTGCCTGCTAAGTGGGTCTGGGTGGACGTTCTGATTTTGTTTGTTTTGTTTTGTTATATGCAGTGATGGAACCAATGCTGTATATCACTTGTCTGGAACCTTCAATGGCTTAAATGTCCAATTCCATGCACTAAAAATCTTGCTATAGGTGTGCACACATCTAGGAGTTGATCACAGTTAAAATCAGTGCACTCTGCATACATTGCTGAAGAATATTTACTTGTATACTCCAGTGCATAAAACTATTATTAAAACAATCTGTGACAAAATCCAAACAAAGGCAAAATAAAGTTACCTTTCTTCAGAAACACCACCATACAAACTAATAGTATGAAGCGTTTTCTACATCGCATGGACCCTTCTGTGTTAGCGTACAGCTGAAATACATGTGCACACTAAAGAGACTGCGTCACCGGTGCTGGTCACATTTATTCCAGGTGCTCGACCCACCCCAACCCCCGTTTTTATTGGGTACTATGAGTTTTAAGAATCAAAACCTTAAGCCAGCGTGTGGTGGCACATGGCTTTGGCGCCCGCTGCCAGAGCATGGACTGTTCCCAACTCTCCGAGTTTGAATCCCATGTTCCTGTGTGGCTCTCAGCGAGTCTCATGGGGAAAAAAAAAAAGAATCAAAACTTAAATTTTTTTAAATTATCACAACTAATTCAGAAACTCTGATCTCCTTTTAGCTCAAGGTAGTGAGATCATCCTATTCTGATATCTGTCAGGTTCTCATTTGAATAATTTTTTCCAAGGCCCAAACCAACAGCCAGACCAGGAATATCTGAGGGTAGAAGCAAGCAGGAAAGAAAAGCCTGGGAAAAGGGATGGAATGTGACAACAGCCAGCATTCTACTGCCTCCTGCAGTGTTTTGAACAATGAACACACAACTTTCATACTCTGTATGCAGAAAAACATGTCCCCCAAACCCTTAACTTGGTTTATTTTATATTATTTAATTAGCAGAAATTTTTTTTTTTTTTTTTTTTGGTTTTTGGTTTTTCGAGACAGGGTTTTTCTGTGTAGCCCTGGCTGTCCTGGAACTCACTCTGTAGACCAGGCTGGCCTCCAACTCAGAAATCCACCTGCCTCTGCCTCCCAAGTGCTGGCCACCACCACCTGGCCAGAAAACTTTTGAAAATCATCCACAGGACAATCTATTTCTATAAATAAGAATTGTAGATATCATTTGAACCATTAAGAACCTACTGGTTCTGCATACTTTAAAAAAATAATATGAAAAAGAAGTGAAACCAGAGGATCAAAGATCAAAACCAACCTGAGACATCTAGTGAGTTCTGAACCACTCTGGGCTACACAAGACAGACGAACAAACAGACAGGAAGAAGAGAGAGAGAGAAAGAGACAGAGGGAGGAAGAGAGGGAGGGAGGTAAGGAGGGAGGGAGAAAGGGAGGGAGGGAGGGAGGGAGGGAAGGAGGTAAGGAGGGAGGGAGGGAGGGAGTTATCAGATGATTGGCATTGGTGTCTTTATCTCTGTACAACTTATGTTTCTTTCCCCGTCAAGGTCTCACTCTGTAGCTCTACCTGTCCTAGAATTTACTATGTTGTCCAGCTGGTCTTGAACTCACAGAGATCCACCTGCCTTTCTTCCAAGTGCCAGAATTAAAGGTGTGTGCCACTATGCCTAAGTTTTGGGGACAAGATCTCTCACTGAGCCAGAAGCCTATTGATTCACCTAGGCTAGCCTGCCCCATGAGCCCCAGCCTGTCTCCAGCCCACCCTCATCCCTGCACTGTGGTTGCAGACCATGCCTGGCTTTTATGTACAGGGGATGCAAACTCAGGCCCTCATGCTTAAGTGCCAGGCAGCTTACTAACTGAGCCATCTCCTCAGCCCTAAGAGAGTCTATTTGGAAAGATTTGACAGCATAGGTAAGACTGAGGTGCCAGTCAGGTTTGAGGGTTGACAAGGCAATAGCAAAAGCACTCAGTTTCTGCTTTGTGCCTAGTTTTATAGACAATGATGCATGCTTACAGCTGAGTCTGAAAAGAAATTTGAACTGAAGTTCTTGAAGTTCTAACAGAACCCGATGTATCCAACGCTCCCAGGAACTAGAATCGGCAGTTCTTGGAGAGCCATGGCATGGCCTCCGCAGAGGCTGTGAAGGAATGGCTGAAATCCACAGGCTCGAAAGCCCAGCCTTGACTGGCAGGGCAAGGGAAACCTTAAAGGAAGCAGGTTAAAGTCAAATGAATGGACCAATATTTCTGGTTGTTTGTTTGGGTTATTTGTTTGCTTGCTTGCTTTTTGAGACAAAGTTTTTCTGTGTAACCTTGGCTATCCCAAGACTTACTCTATAGACCAGGCTGCCCTTGAGCTCAGAGATCTACCTGCCTCTGCCTGTGGAGTGCTGGGATGAAAGGCAGGTACCACCCTACCCCCTCTGCAGAGTGATCCAACTTAAAACAAACAGTGCATTTTAAAATCTGATCAGCCTAGTAAAAGTATGAAATAAATTTCATTTTAATGTAAATTCATGAGCTGTAGATACATAATGAACTTTAAGAAAACCACAAGCTGGCATATGCAGGGTATTTCTATGTCCATGGGACAGCGAGGGGACACACACCCCCACTCTGTCAAAGGCAAAGAAGACAAAGGTCTCAGTCTGGGTAAGTAAAGGGTTCATTCATGTCGCTGTCGCTTGCCGAGCTCAAGGGTTTATCATGTGCTGCAGAGACAATAACACAAGCCCTGCCTCAAGCAAGTGACAAGCCAGTGGGGACTGGAAGCACGGATACATCCATGTGCAAGTGTTTCTTTGTGTTGAGCCTGAGGCTTCACTTCAAGTCCATCTCGTGTTCACCCAACTCAAGGTATAACAGCTGCTAGCATTGAAAAGGTCCTTCTTCAGGAAAAGCTGAGGTTTCGATAAGTCTTTATAGGTGTGAAAAAGTCTGAAGTCCTTCCGCTCCAACTCCTTCAGGAGGCTGTACCAAAACCGCACCACGCTGCTCTCACTGCCGCTGACCTCAAAACCAGGCCAGTGGAGATGGATCTCAAAGATGAGCTGGCCGATCTGTTCGAGGACATCCTCCAGAATAAGGTTTTCTAGAACTTTCCATTCTGCACTTTCCAGATCTGCCTTGAGAACATCAATCTGTAACAAAGCAATAAAGTACTTGATCATTCACTGTATCACCTCCATATCATAGTGTATCGTATTGTATCATATTGTATCATGTTATATTATATTGTATTGTGTTATATTGTAGTGTTGTATTATATTATTATTTTATTATCAATCATGTTTACTTCTAATGGCAACAGGATTTTTTAATTTTTAGAGTTGGAAATCATTTCTAAGTAGCCAATTTTAAAATGTTATCAAGTATTTTTATACAATATATTTTGATCATATTCTTTCCCCTCTCTCAATTCCTTCAAGACTCCCCACTTCTCCCTCTCTCTCTCTCATTTTTAAGATTTATTTATTTTATTTCATTTTATGTATGTGAGTACACTGTAGCTGTCTTCAGACACACAGGGAAAGGGCATCAGATCTCACTATAGATGGTTGTGAGCCACCATGTGGTTACTGGGAGTTGAACTCAGGAATTCTGAAAGAGCAGTCGGTGCTCTTAACCGCTGAGCCATCTCTCCATCCCTTTCCCCACTTTTCTAACCAAGATTCAAAAAGACAACATTGCTTGTTTTCTTTTATATGTTAGTGCTAGCTTTTAAGCTTTAGGTGTGTGTGTGTGTGTGTGTGTGTGTGTGTGTGTGTGTGTTGATTCAAATAACCAAGTAGCCATTTCTGACATAGATTCCAACCCTCTTTCATGCCATTAACGACTACAAGCAAGGAAATGCCAGGTGAGCATCATAGTGTACTCCCTTGCTTTCTGCCCAGTGCCAGTACATGTCAAAGCAGGAAAACCGGGGCACATTTGTCATAGAGCCCAATACCCAACAGGCTTCCCCACAACCTGTGTGCCACTGCAAGGAGTCCAGCCAAGTCCTCATAGCGGTCACACAGAGGGAATGACAGAGAGTCCCTGCCTGCCTGGTCATTCTCACAAGCATCATCCCCCTAGAGGCTTCACTAGGGTTTGAAGCCTAAGAAAGAGATTTGGGGTGTCTGAGTTTTGGAATTATTATTTTATGATTTCTTTTAATTATATCCCAGGCTAACATTCTAAAACCGAACAAAACAGACAATAAACCGTGAACCATCTGTTTACTTGATTTGGTTTACTTCCTAAGTAAAATGGGATAAAGAAAGAACATAGGCTGGGAGAGATTATCTTTGCAGTTAATCAGGTTATGAGAGTCAGCTCCTTTCTTCTGGATTTGCACAAAATCTATTAGAATAATAGGATCCGAAATACCTCCTGAAAGAAATGGACGCAGAGAGGGCGTGGCTTGGTGGCAGAGCACTTCCCTAGCTGACAGGCATGGGGCTCCTAGTCTCAATGACCAGCACCATAAAAAAAAAAAAAAAAAAAAAAAAAAAGAAGAAGAAGAAGAAGAAGAAGAAGTCACCAAGTTACTAATATGTGCAAGACCCCAAGCTAAGAACTTCCCTTTGCAATGTCCATGTAATTACATATTAGCACTAATGAAAGCGTAATTCTGTTGGTGACTGTGGTGATTGGAATGAAATGCTTCCCATAGGCTCATACTTGAATGCTTGGGCATCAGAGAGTGGCACTACTTTAGACACATTAGGAGGTGTGGCCTTGTTGGAGTGGGTGTGGCCTTGTTGAAGGAAGTGTGTCACTGGGGTGGGTTTTGAGGTTTCAAAAGGCCAAGCCAGGCCCAGTGTCTCTCCCTTCTGCCTACAGATATTGAAGTAGAACTCTCAGCTACCTCTCCAGTATCTCTTCAACCTGTGTGCTGCCATGCTTCCTGCCATGATAACAAAGGACTCAACCTCTGAAACCGTGAGCCAGCTCCAGTTAAATGATGTATTTTATTAGAGTTGCCATGGTCATGGTGTCTCTCTGCAGCAACAGAACACTGAGACAGTGACCTTAGTAACCATTTATGAAAACAGACTTGGTGAGTAACCCACACCAATCCCACAGGGGAAAGGCAGTGGTGAAATATGAACAGCCTGTGTATCATAGTGTGTGTGTGTGTGTGTGTGTGTGTGTGTGTGTGTGTGTGTGTGTGTGTGTGTGTGTGTGTGTGTGTGTGTGTGTGTGTGTGTGTGTGTGTGTGTGCATACACATGTATTTGCATGTATATACACATATGTGTGGAAACCAGAGGTCAGCATCAGGTGTCTCTCCAGCTTACTATTTTTCTCTCCAACTTATTACTTTTCAAGGTGGGGTCTTCTTTTGGACCTAGAGTTCACATTTGGGGCTGGACCGGCTGGCCAATGAGGTCAGGAGCTGCCCTATCTCTGCCCCAGACACCCATCACCCAGCACTGGGGTTAGAGATGCCACCGTGCCCAGCATTTATATGGGTGCTGGGTATCTAAACACAGGTCCTCATGCCTGCAAAGCAGGCTCTTTACCGACTGAGCCGTCTCTCCAGCTCCCCACGTGTGCTCCTAACCGTTTAAGAATATTACCCTTCCAGGAAACCACAACAGAAAAGCATAACTCAGTGTTCCAAGACGTTTTGGAGTAAATGTGGGTCAGTGAGGTACTTTAACCACTATCATTGAATTTTCACAGTACTTCTCAAAGTGGGTGATTTCACCACACAAAGCAAGTCTGATAGCACCAGACACAATGGATTCTGGTATGCAGGGAAACATTCAAAGTCACAAAGCCAGGAGTTCCAAGCACTGCAGCCCCAGGAAGCTACTGGCCAGAGTCACCAGGATCCGGCTCTGCAGACATGTGCTGGTAAGCCATCTTTGCTGGCTTACAAACATGGATGGACACCAGTCTGCCCACTCTCTTTTGTCAGCGCCATCTGGTAAGTTTTCCAGATGTTGTTGGAATATGAGAGCCACAGCCTTGGAGGCCCTCTGTGAGGGATGCAAGGTACAGAGATACAACTGCTACAAGGGCTTTGCCTAACACTCTGAGACCTGCAGCACATGGCTTAGCACTCTTGCTTGAACTTCCTGGAAATGAAAACCAAGAGGCCTTAGAAAAGTCAGCATCTGTAAACTGGACATGGTTTCAAAACAGATGGAAAGGTGAAAACCAACATTCTTCTGCATGGAGATGACTGAGCACAGACAGGTTCTATGGGAGTATGGGCCAGGCTAAATTAATTCTATGCATGGGACCTGAGGGAATGAGCTCACTGCTTTTTGGATTTCAGTTGTCTGGCACTTCTTTGGCTTTGTTTAATCTTGTCAGTTTTAGGCAGAATCCTTCTGGATTAAGGGTAATTAAGCTGTCAAAAGAAATGCTTAATCAAAGTTTCACAAAATGTCCTCATTGGTCAGAATACACCCCAAAATTCAAAGGGCAGCATGTGTTGTATCATCTCACATAGCCAAGAATTCCACAAGGTTCCCTACAGACTGGTTTTTCACCATGGTTTTCTGCAAGTTTGGATATTATGGATAATAATATAAATAAATAAAAGAAAGAAAGAAATAAAAGAAAATGTGAAAAAGACGGGGAAGCTCAACAGAGTCGATTACTTAGAAAACATGAGGAGAAAAAACAAACAAACAAAGTTGGGGAAGTCGGGGGTGGGTACATGGAGAGGCAGGATGAAGTCCATTAACTTAACATTGACCTAAAAACTCTACTGGTAAAGATACAAAGGAATATATCATATATGATCCAGGCACATCTTAGAGTTGTATTTATATGTGCATGGGTGTTTTGCCTACATGTGTATATATACATGTGTATATGCTTGGTGACCCATAGAGGTCAGAAGAAGGTATTAGAACCCCTGGAACTGGAGTTACAGATGGTTGTGAACTGCTACATGGGTGCTAGAAACCAAACCTGGGTCCACTTAACTGCTCTTAACATGTGCTTTTAACTGCCGAGAAATCTCGCCATGCCCCTGCTACATTTTAAGTACATTATCAATCAGAAGTTAAAAGCAACCAGAAGAGAACCAAGTAGGGCTGAACTATAGCAAACACATGCTTGCTTTAGAAATCCACCTTTTACTCACTTGATGAAAATCTCCTCTAAAGAACAAACAGTACGCTAGGTAAGACAACACCACACCTTTGACCCCAGAGCCTGAGAGTCCCCACTGATGAGAACAATCCAGGCTGGTCTTTGTCACTCAGCCTTTGGGTGTGGGGCATGGAGTTGCCCACAAGCTCTTTCCTGCCTTCCAGCCTGAGAATACAGACAACCAAAATGCAGTGAATCAAACAAATTTTTCTCTCCCATTATGTATTTTCTTTCTCTTGCACTTCAGAAGGTCCCATTACCATGAACTATTTTGCAAATGTTATTTCCATTATAACTGCATAATGCAGACAATATTATTGTTATTATAAAGTACTAAAGATTTCTGGGTAAGAAGATATGCCACTTCTAAGATTCTAATACCAGCTTGTAACAATTATGGTATGCCAAATCATGCAAATGAGTATATTGGGATTAACAAGTGCCAAGTTTAATATAGTTGGTTAAATCATGTTTCTTGAGCAAAACAAGTAAGTGATAATGTCTAGTATACTCTGGAATAATTGAAAACATTTTTTTTTATAGGAGAATCTCAAAGATGGTAGAGGAAACAGTCTTGTCTGGTATAATATCAAAGGCATTGAAGAGGTTCTGGTATCAAATATTATTTCCTGTCTTTATGCTTCCGAGATCCAATAAGTTGCCTTTCTCACACAACTTTCTGAAGCAATGAGAATTTTCATTTTAACTGCATTAAGATGTGATACCTTCTGGCAGCATCCTCATCCGGAGTACAAGTATATCCCTAGACTGATCCACCCAGATCCGCAGGGAGACACTGAAGGGAAGGGGACTGCACATGGGACTGAGGTTTCTAGGCTGTCTTAGCAAAAAGCAACAGACCCAGTGACTTAAACCCTGAAGTTTGTCACCTCATCATTACAACTCAAAGTCCATGCCTCTCCCTAAAGAAGCAACTGTTCTTCCCTTCTCGAGGCTCAATGATCTTAGCTCTGATTTCACCAGCTTGTGGTCTTCTCTGTATGCCTCTGTGTCTGTGTCCAAGTTCCCCCTTTTCTTAGAGGTATCAGCCATTTTGGATTAGAGCCAAGCATGTTCTCTTATGACTTCACTTTAGGTAATACATCTGTAACAATGGCATTTCTAATCAAGGCCACATTCTGTAGCGCTAGAGAAGCAGGATTTAGCCCATAACATTGCTCAAGGCAACTGTTGCAACAGGGCTTTTGCAAGACAGGTTGCCCAGGAGCTGCTGCTCAGACAGGAGGTCCTGCTAAAGAGAGACAAAGGTAGCAACTATCCAAAGCAATTGTCACCGTTATTCTGCCAGTGACTATATCAGCCAACACTGGCAGCTTCAACCTTGCCGAATACCCAACCTAGGCAAGTCAAAAAAATCTCAAAGGCCAACCAAAATCACCATGGAAACATGCCTACATCTCATCCCCTGGTTCTTTTCACCATGTAATCAAGTACAACCTGTTTGGGGCACTTTCCCACAGCCCCACACACATCTCCCCCGCCCCCATCCCTCTGTATCACTTCCAGGTTCACAGCAGTCTTTCATCTATAGGCCTCCATCTAAGATTATTCCTTAGCAGGCCTCCCAGCAGGATGGGCAGATCTTGCTCATGCCGGCTGCCTTTAAAGAGCAATAATGAGAGCTACACCCTTCAAGTCAAACCTAGTCTCCATGTCGAAATTTCACTGCCTCCTATCAGTCAAAATAAATCACAAAGCCAGCTCAGATCCCAGAAAAGGCAATAGATTCTAGCCACTGTGGGAAGAAGGGGCAAGCACAGAGGGGATGGAAGGGGGAGGGAAGACGTGTTCTCAGCCATCTTTGCAAACGATTGGCCCTGTTGATTAGAAGCAGTTGTACTTTGTGCAAATTGTAGAAATGGATACTTAGTAGGTAGGAGCTATACTCAGAAAAAAGTGAGCATCAAGTCCTTCATTAGAATGTTATGATGGCTACTCCTGATGTTCAGCTTGACACACCTGGAAAGAAGGAATGCTGCATTCTGTGGGACATTTTCTTGATTGTTGTCGATGTGGGATGCCCAGTCCACCGTGGGCAGTGCCATTCTTACTCAGGCGGGACTGAGCTGTGTAACAGATGTAACTGAACATGAGGCTGGGTCCAAGCCAGTAAGCAGTGTACCTCCATGGTCTCTACTTCAGTTTCTGTCTGCAGCTCCCCCCGCCCCCCAGCTTCCTCTATGATGCTATATAACCCACAACCCAAATAAACCCTATCCTTCCAAAACTTTCTCCTGATCCGTATTTTATCACAGCAACAGACAAGCAAAGTAGGACAATTATTATTGAAGAAGGAACATTCATTATACATGGCATTTGCTTATAGAGATATCTTTTCCTGGAAGCTGACAGAGAATACCGGATGGTCAGTGGATTAGGATAACTAATAAGATATCGAGGCTAGGTATGATGACGGACTGCTACATTGCCCCAGCAGCTCAGGCACAAAGACTGGAAGTTTGAAGCCAGGCTGGAATCTGTAGCCTATACCACATTAGCAAGATCTTGTTTCCATTTAAAAGAAAGAAAGAAAAACTAAGAAGAGAAACCAAAGTATGTTATATTTTTAAGTGGTTATTATTTTTTTTTAATTCACAAGTAAAATGTTGAAAGGGCTACTTGTCAAATCGTAGCACTAACTGCTAATGCTATAGACACCTCTAACAAGAAAAAACACGTTCACTGGCGGTCCTTTTAAAGCAGGCCATGTGTCCTCAAATGGTCACAGATTTGAGGACATCATCGTTGAAGGAATGAAACATTTTCTTTAAACTACATGTATTTGATAAACACCACCATACAAACATAGTTTAATGGCTACTGCAACCTGAGTGATTTCTAGAATAAAACCTGCAGATCTCTCCACTGAAACAACGTGGCAATCAGTGTTTGTCTCTGGCGCTTCTCCGATCTCTTTACAAGGTACAGCAGAGACTGGGGGAGAGGCACACAAGGGACCGCGGGTGCTCATGCTGAGTTAGGGTTGGGACACTGGTGCACACTGTCCCGATCAAGACGATCTTCTAGAAAACTTAGATTGTTCTAAACATGTGACACCATGGAAAGAATATTAAACATGAATAAGTCATCAGTCCAAACACCATTTAGTAAGTGTCAGCAGTAAGCTTTGGGCATACACAGTGATGGGATGAAGGAGAATCAAAAAAATCAACAACTAAGTGTTAAGAATGCATGTAAATATCAGAGATTGCTGATACCATCAGATGGTTTCATGACCACTCAGAGATGGTCTCTCATGAGCTACCAGCTTCTGGCCACTGGGCACCAAGTTGAGAGCAGTACTTGAGTAGATATGACATTTTTGTTTTGACAAGGCTTCATTATATTTGTACTAAGAATACAAGTGTGATTTAGTAAACTGTCAATAACTATTCAGAGGTACACTTCAATTATATGAAGTTAAAACTGCAATGAGCTCTGTGTTGGAGCAAAAGATAGAAGCCACACTGGGTTTGTCTTGAGTACTTTAGACATAGTTTTAAGCACAGGATTCTCTAACGATTTGGAGGCTACAAACTTCTCATTCCAGTTCACCGAAATGATCTTTTTCCAGCTTGCCAAGAACTCCGATGGTTACATGTGGCCTTCAAGAAGGGATGCATCTCCTAACTACATCAAAGCTACCTGGCATAAACCAGGCTAAGTGTAGACTTTGGCCAGTTTTCATGCCCTAAATTGTGGCATAGGAGAAAGGACATTAAATATAAAGAATTCATCAGCATAAAACCATTTAGTAAGTTTGAGGTAGGTTAAATACTAGCATTTTGTTTTTATAAATTAAAACTCACGCACTTGTATTGTTCATCATAGACAGCAGGAGCCCTGTCGCGGTCAGAAATAGCCTAGCCTCTGATCTTTCAGATTAATTGTGTCTGATACACAAATCATGTGATAGTTCACAAGTATCCACGGAAAACAAATGACTCACTGTGCTGCATAGTTGTATGTCAAGTTGTCACAAGACAAAGTCACCAGAGAAGAGGGAACCTCAATTAAGAAAATGCCTCCATAACACCCAACTGTAGGCAAGCCTGTGGGGAATTTTGTTAATTAGTGATTGATGTGGGTGGGCCCAGCCTATTGTGAGTGGTGCCACATCTCTGGGCTGGTGGGCCTGGGTTCTATAAGAAAGCAGGCTGAGCAAGCCATGAAGGCAAGCCAGTAAGCAGCATTTCTCCATGGTCTCTGCATCAGCTCCTGCCCCCAGGCTCTGGACCTGCTTGAGTTCCTGTCCTGACTTCCGTCAGTGAGGAACAATGATGTGGAAGCATAAGCCAAACAAACCCATTCCTCCCAAGCTGCTTTGGTCATGGTGTTTCATTGCAGCAATGGAAATCCTAAACTAAGACACTATCACAGAAATTTGACTCTGGGGTATCTTTAAATTCTACAATCAATCAATAATGGTGAGTTATATATATGGTCAATAAACTTGCAGCTCAGACTTTGAACCTGTCCTGTGATTTCCTTGACATAAATTTCCGGAAGCAGAGGATTAATTGTTGCCTCTGCTGGCTCTGTGCTTGTGACTCCTGGAACCAGCTAGGCTGTACTAAGACTCAGAGCAAGCAGACTGGACTGCAGAGGCCGGTCACTGTCACGGGTCATGAGGCCCGTCACTGTCACAGGCCATGGCTCCTTTTCTTACTTTGAAGCCATGTAACATTCTTTTTCCACAAATGTGTTACTGAAGATCTAAGCACACCGAAGGCTCCGTCATTCGCTTACACCCTCAACTCTGCTCGCTGGAGAGACCTGCCTGTGTTCTTATGTCACTGGGTGGCACAGAAATCTGAATGTCTTATAAAGAAAACAAACAACATAGGTCAATTTTAACTAAATATTTGATGTTATCTACTTATGACTTGTGACATGAATCACTTGAATGAAGATGTTTCTGATGTGCATTTCCCTATACTAAAATTTAAAGGTAGAGATTGTTCTTTTTCCACCTGGAAAACATTCATGCAGTTTTAAATTGGCTACTTCCATCAATAATGAAGTTTATTCATTAATCAAAATCTGGGGCTGGAAGCTGAAGCTGCATACATGATATCAATAAACTGTCATTACAAGCCGCCAGCTTACCAAGTACCTCGCCCAGACAAGGGACATACCACACGGGCAGCATTTGACCTGGGAACACATCTTTCCTCATTAGCCCCTATCTGGGCTTGAGGCTCAGATCACACCCAGGGAGATATCTATGGACATTCTTCATTTTGTAAAAGATACATGAAAAAAAAGTCTAGAAATCGAGTTTTTTAATTGATCTCATATTTTAACCGCAATTTAACTCATTTTCTACTTATGAATATTTAAAAAAATTGAATTATCATCAATTATTTACATCTCAAAAGAGATATATTAATTCCCCATAATTATCACAGTTTGGGTCATTATTCAATCAAGATGTACAAGTATCAATTCTTCCTTCTTTTCAGTTTAATTAAGAAAGGTTGCTATTTAATGATAAACTAAACCTAACCTATATATCAAGTCTACTTAAAGGAAGACAGCTATACACCTAAAAAATGATGCTAAACACACTAGAAAGTGGTCTTACTGTAGAAAATAGGACAAACTATTATTTTTTTCATGCGAGCAGGGGATTAAAAGTCTCCTCCAGGGCCTTAAACACCCTAAATCAAGTTCAATTAACACTGTCGGCTGCCAGAAATGTAACTGCAAAATCTCTGCCACCACTAGGGAAAGAGACAAGAACTGCTCTGTGTATTATGAGAAGCACAAAGGGTCACTTAAGCTAATCTGAGACCAATTCTGAACTAATAATAAAGGGAAATATTTTATGTGGTAATCAGCTCTCAGAAATGACCTCTGCAGGGAACAGCACTCTGTGGGTTTGAAAGGAAATGACAACATTTGCAAAGACTGTTCTTCCAGAAATCCAGCCTGACTGGAGATTCCAATCTGAGGCTGCTGGGCAAAAGCCCACTGCCTTAGTGAGGGGATGCTAAGAATGGGCCCAGATGCTCAAGTTAGGGACCAGCAGATGGCTGAGCCTATGACAAGTCAAGAAGTAGAACCAGGATACTGGTGACCTACAATAGTAAGGGGCCAAGCAACACGATTTATTGTGGTGGCATCCAGGGATCAGGAAAAAAACAAAGTCAAAGGGCTGTGGAGACAGCCAGTGGTTAAGAGTGCTTGTCTCACAAGCATGAAGATCAGAGTTCAGGTCCCAGAACCCACATAAAAAGCCAGGCGTAGCCACATTCACCTGAGAGCACTGAGATAGAGTCAGGATCCTGGGAGCTTGATGTCAGCCCGCCTAGCTAATGGTCAGCCAACCTAGCCAATGGTCAACCAGCCTAGCCAATGGCCAGCTGGCCTAGCCAATGGTCAGCCAGTCTAGCCAATGGTCAGCCAGCCTAGCCAATGGTCAATGAGTCTAGCCAAAACAGCAAACTCAGGGTTCAGTGAGAGACCCTGTCTCGCTCTGAGGATGAACAGTGACATTTGAAGTTCTCCTGTGACCTCTGCATGTGCACGTGCACACACATGCTCACACAGACACAGACACACAGACACACACACAGAGACACACACACACACACACACACACACACACACACACACACACACACCCCTCTCTCCAACTCACACCAAGACAAAGTCAGGTAGAAAGGACAGAACCAAGGACAGAGGCAGGCAGCTTCCTCCTCCCCATCTCCTTCTCCTTGGGCCACCAAAACCAACAAGTTGGCCTGCAACTGTAAGATCAGAGCTCGATGCCTAAAAGTTACAGCCTCTGGTGTGTCTATTCTTCTGACTTATTGCATTGATGCAAATATTCTGAAGTATTTCTAAAATGAGAAGAAACTTAAAATACACATCTATAGACCCAAGGTCCTAGAATTTAAAGGAAATATGGTAAAGCATTTACAAGCACTTAGTTTTAGCCAGATAGCCAGCTTTGCTAAACAAATAACACAAGCTGAGTTTAAGTGAATAGATGTATAAACAACAAATAATCAAGTGAGCCCCCATAAAAATACTCTCCAGAAAGATGATAACATACTGGAGCCTATGGACACCAAACATGGCCCAAACGCAAGAAGGCAAGAATGCCCAGCACTACTTTACAGAGAAACAAAATAAACTTACTGAGTTATTAAGATTATTTTTTGTTGTTTTTTTAAAAGATTTATTTATTTATTTATTTATTTATTTATTTATTTATTTAATGCATATGAGTACGCCATCATTGTTCTCTTCAGACACACCAGAAGTGGGTACCAGACCCCATTACAGATGGCCGTGAGCCACCATATGGTTGCTGGGAAATGAACTCAGGACCTTTGGAAGAGCAGTTGGTGCTCTTAACCGACTGAGCCATCTCCCCAGCCCAGTTATTAAGACTATTAGAAAGGGCATTTTTAAGTCTGAGGAGAAATGCTGTCCTTTGAAAACAAGAAAGGGGTTAGCTGTGGACGAGCTCTAGAGTTAGGTGCTGAAGAGGTGAGAACAGATACAAGTGTGTGTGCACAGCTGTGGACGAACGTGTCTATAAAACACGCAACTGAAATACACTGAAAATCACACAAAGATTGTTTCCACGAGGCTCAGTAGAAGAGACAAGGGATTTGAGAATGCTGCTCATGTGTGCTGCTGTGTAAAGTAGCCTTTAACACATGGACCAAGCACATAACAGCTCCTCTCTGTGCCTCAAGTGCTCTGTGACGGCATATGGCAAATGGCTACTATGCCGACATGTTCCATATCCACCCAGAGGCTCACTGGTGGTGCTGCGTGGAGGCCTGCATGCATCCCTGTCATCTGCAGGCCTTCAGAGAACAGTTTCTGACTTGGTAGACATGGTGTGAACTGAGTATTTCTATTTCTCACTGGAGCTGAGCTGACGGTGATGCCGCTGGCCCAAGGACCATACTTGGAGAATCTTTGCTGATGACACTGGCTGCACTGTCAATGTCTGAGACTCTCATCCTCAGCTCAGCTGACTTCATCACATCTCATCAGCAGATGCAGAAAGGTATTTGCACAAAGGTGATGCTTGACCTTGGCGGCGGATTGGTGGTGGGTTTTTTTTTTTTTTTTTTTTTTTACAACCAACTGCTTTTTAAATTATGATTCCATCAGGTCAAAGTCTGCCAAATTCACAGGCTTTCAGTGAGAGTCGTATTCCCTGGAACTGTGTATAAAAGTGCATTTGTATACATGAGCCCTTTTTTATTAACAGCATAATGGTTGGGGACCTTGGCTCTAGAGCTGACTGTCAAACAGTATGAGACGGGTTATTTCTCAGTGACTTGGAGAAAAACAACAGAGTCCATACCACAGGACCATTCTGGGGCTTAACAAGAAATACACCTGAAACATCACCATGGACGCCTGTGAGCGCCTGTCCATCAGTGACGGCTCCTGATAGTTTTACTAGTTCTTCATATAATCTGTAATCCAAAAAACATTAGGAGTGTCTGGTTTCAGGGAAAGGGAAAATCTCTCAGTGGTTGGACACACACACTGCTCTTTCACAGGACCTGAATTTGGTTCCCAGCCCCACACCAAACACATAACAACCACATTAATTCCAGGGGATTTCACTTATTCTCACTTTCACAGACATGCCCTGACATACACCCATATACATGCAGTTAAAAAATCAAATATCATTTTTTAAATGAATGTCTGAAATAAGGCAACATTAAAATGTGCTTTCTATGTTTCATAACACCATGTTTGGGTAGATAGCTCAGAAGCAATATTAAAATTTGCTACAGGAATTATACAAAGGCATTTAAAACATGGTAGCCAAGAGCCATCTATACATGGCACACTGGCAAGTAAAGTCAGATTCTTCAATTACGTATTTGTCTGACAGGAGAGAAAAGTTCTGAGCTAGCCTGTAAGCCAATGACTTGGGTTTGACTCCTCAGCCTCTAGCACATTCCCAGGGATCTGGAAGGTGTGCCACAGTATCTGGGTGGATGCATAGATGGGGTTCTTATGGATAGATGGGTGATGGATGGGTAGCTGAATGACTGGCGCTCCTCTTGTGTTCTGTAACAGATTAAAGTCTACTAGTCTGGGCTTTGTGAACGTCCGGCCCAACTTCCTCATTTAAAAGATAAGGCCCAAATGACACATTTAAGATCACAAATTCGATGATAAAGCCTACATCTCACATGGCTCAGGTAGGACAGGAGAGGTCAGGATAGGACAGGAGAGGACAGGAGAGGTCAGGAGAGGTCAGGAGAGGACAGGAGAGGACAGGAGAGGTCAGGAGAGGACAGGAGAGGAGGGTCAGACAGAGAAGGGAGAAGGGAGGGAAAGAGGCATGAAGATAAAGAAGGGAGGCTTAAAGACCTAGCCAGGTGGCCAAGTTAAAGACAGTAATATTTTAGTAGGATGCACATCTTTCTCCTCCTAGCATCCTTCTCTGCCAAGAATCTCTTTGTACCAAAAGCACAATCTGGTGTTTTCAAACCTTTTTCAGATCAATACAAGGTCTTATATTAATACATGAAAGTATCACAAAATTCTCTGAGAAATGCATTTTCAGGATGGGAAAAACAGCAACTATATTTATGATTATTTCAAAGGTAACTATTCCAGGACGCGTTGCTTGCCCACACATCCCTGTTTGTCTTTCTTCCTCAGCAACAAACCCTTGACTTACAGATGATTCTAACTTGGGTCCTCTGCAAAAGCACCATGGTCTCTTAACTGCTGAGTGATCTCTCAGCACATTTAAAATTGTAACATTTATTTTTATTTTATATCTATGTGTATGTCTATGGCTATGGGAAAACTCTGCTAATTAATGTCAAAGTTTACCAGTGTCCGGGATAGCCTTCAGGGGTTCAGCACAATATGGATGACTCCCTTCATTGACAGGGATTCCCTTTCTCTGACCTTGTCAGGAGAGTTCGAAAACTCCCCACATTTCTACCTGTGGATGTCATGTATCCTTGGTTAGGATTACATGTTCAACTTCCTTTCTCTAGATAAGAACTTTCTCAGCTAGCACCTGATAGTCCTGAAATGCTTCCTCACGCTAATGAGTCCCTAAGCCTTCAGCCAGTGACCTTTGCCCATCTTGGATGTTCCTATCCCGGTCCCCCAAATTATACAAGCCTTGAATCACCCCCAAGTAAAGTTAATCTGCCTTCCTGAAGCTGGTCCTTGTGTGTCTTCTTTACAGAACACATACCCACAGGACTTCCAAGTCCCCTTCCCCCTCTGTCGTCTCTGCTCCCTTTGTCCACATGGACCAATATCTGCTGATGATCCATAAGGGTAGGGAGAGTCACATGTGCCCTGGGAAAAGGCTCTGTTTTCTAATTTCTCAATAGTTGTGCAATAAGGCAACAAAAAATCTACCCAACAAGATAAAACTGTCCTGTGAGATTTCCAGTGAGTTTTCTTAATGTGTCTTCTAATCTTTGCTTGGAGTGAAGTTGTCATGGCTGGACCTTCAACAACATTTCTGGAGAAGAAGGGTTATATTTTACTGATGAAAGAGGGGAAAGATAGAAGCAATAGCCCCTGGTGACTTGGTATCTCCATATGAAACTTGAACCAGCTCTAGACTTCTTTTATGTAAGAGGAAGAAATTTTTCTGTCATTGAAGCCACTTTATCATATCCAATAACTTTAGGCCAATAATTTATAAAACCAGTTGGAAACAAAAATGAAATGACAACACATCTTATATATTTAAACCAAACAAAATTTCTCGATTTCTCTAGCTGTAATTTCAAGATAAAAGCACCTTGTCACTTTGATTTTTTTAGGACAAACTCTTAACTTCCTTATTTAATCCAAAAAACATGTTGGTCCCTAGAAAAAGCAGCCTTTCCAGCTGAGCTCAACTCTTTAGCCACTGCTCTGCATATTAAAACTGCCTTTGAAAACCAAGTTAGACTAGACCAAGTGTTGAATCAAGCAATTTTAACAATCTTTTAAACATTAAACATAGAACATGAAACATAGACGACCAATCATTCATACGAGACACGTGGACAGAAAACACAATGAGACACACGTGGACATTGGTGCACCAAGGACAAGACAATAAACAAAAAAAGCAGAACTAAGGATTTCTCTTAGTTTCTCTTATACTAAGACGTCTCCTGAGACACGTGGACAGAAAACACAATGAGACACACGTGGACATTGGTGCACCAAGGACAAGACAATAAACAAAAAAAGCAGAACTAAGGATTTCTCTTAGTTTCTCTTATACTAAGACGTCTCCTGAATTTTCTCTTGTTCCTCGCCGAATTTTAAAACCGCCTTTTCACCCCCTTTTTTTTTTTTTTTTTTTTTTTTTTTTTCGGGTTTACTGCCATCCTTCCTAGGGAGGGACTTCCACGCCTTTATCGCAGCTGCTGCTGTCTGCGCGTAGACCTGCCAAGGATGAGCGGTCTGGTCATTCGCGTGTACGCCAACTCCCGCTAGCATATCAAAAGTCCATAATTCCTGTCCCTCAGTATTTGCATTAATCCTAGCTTGTGCTCATAACGCCTCATGCCACAAGGCCTTCCACTCTAGGTATTGGCCCATATTGTTAAGTACCACCTTCACTGTGTTCTGCCAATCTCCTGGAGTCATGGCGGCTGTAGCTAACCTCTCTACTTGGGCTACAGTAAAGTTAGCTCCAATTCCATATGCGCGCACTGCTTCCGCTAATTCTTTGACCTGTCTATAATCTACGGGAGCATAAACGCGGGCACCTTCTGCCGCTTCAAAGACCGGAAATGCAAGCTGTAGCTGCCTCTGATCTGCCGGACTGAGGAATGAGTTAAGGCCTCCGCCCGAATCATAAGTCGGAGGCAAGGGTGGGGCTGAGGAATTCAAAGGCTTTCTTAGTCTTACTTTGGAACCGCCAGCCTTAGTACAGGCCGCTGGTTCCTGCCCCAGGCCCTCTTCCTCTCCTTGTGTTAGATCTTCCTCGGAGCTGCTAAGGTGTATGGAAGCAGGCTCCTTAATTGGGTGTGGGGGTTCCCGCTTCTCTTCACCAGCCGGTGAAGGTTTCGTAGCTTTAATAGGCCCTGCAGTGGCCTGTATTCCTCCTGAACATTCTTTCCTATAACCAAACTCTCTGGCCAGTCTCTCTCCAGACTTCTGTTTCTCTTTTCCCAACCCTATGGCTGAGCACCTGTTGCCACATCCTGGTTCTGATAGCTTAGAGCAGACCTTTTTTGAAACCTCTCCACTCCCCCTATTAGCTGTGCCTCGAGCTAGTTCCTCACAACAAAAATAGACTGCCAACGAAAACCACACAAGGCCAGCTACCACAGCAGCGGCAGTGAATGAAAATTCGGTCGCAACAAAGGTCTCCACGCCAAGCATACCTTCCAAGATGCACCTCGAGTTCCGCAGTTTTTAACCCGTCCCCAAACTTGGGTGGTCTCCCGCAGCGCCTTAAAATTACCCGGGTTTCGGCACCAGATGTAACGAACGCCCCCAAAATCCCTTTTCGCCCGCGAATAAAGACAGGAGGCGATAGTCGGGTTTACTGCCACGAGGAACTTTTTACTACTCCATACGATAAAGCGGAAAGACCCAAGAAACCGGAAGAGGGTCCCTTAAATACACCCTAGAGTGACGTATTCACTTCTGAATGGCTGTTCGCTCACTACCCAGTATTACGCCTCGGGATAGGCCAGTGGCTTGGCGCTCTTTCTGCCTAGCAGCTGTGCAGAATGATTGTTTATTGCTGGGGAAACATGTGGCCAGCGCCATGTTGGAAAACGCACGTGTATAGCCACTGAGACAGCGGCTCACTACACTACTTTGTTTTGTTTTCTTTCCAAATGCAATTCAACCTAATCTTTCACATATGAATTACATACTATTATTCTTGGCTACCTTCCAAGAGTGAAGTGTATATTTTAAAAGTTGCACACAGCTGAAGACTTCCATGAGGAAGTAGTGGACAGCAGTGCAACAGACTAATAATTTATATCTATTAAAATTATAGATCCCCATCTATTACAGTTTGGATATAAAGTGTTCCCCTAAAAGCTTGGTCTCCAACAAGCAGAAGTAATGAGATGATTGAATCATGAAGGTATTGGCTTCACTAGTAGACTACAGATCCACTGTTAAGTTCACACAAAATGGGCTACCAGGAGCTAGGGCCTACCTAGTTAACCGTTTGCAGGTAGAATGTAGATATAAACAGATTATAGATAGAATGCCACTAAAGGGCACATGGGTCCTGGTCCTTTTCCATCTCTTTTTCCTCCCTGCCTGTCATGAGGTGAGCTGCTTTGCCCCATCCTTACATGCCCCTGAATTTTCATGACCCATAAAAAAATTGAGCCATGTTGCTAGGGACTGAAGCCTCTAATATCATGAATCAAAATTAATTTTTTAAAGTAGTTTTTTAAGTATTTTATCTCTCACACACAGAAAGAAACCTAAAGTAGAAAATCGTTACCAAGAAGTGGAGTCAATGCTTTGACTATTCCCAGCTCTCTTAGTTACCATTCTATTCCTGTGAAGGGACACCATGACCCAGGCAGCTTGTAACAGGAAGCATTTAATTGGAGGCTTGCTTACAATTTCAGAAGCTCAGCCTGTTTCCATCATGGTGGGGAACATGGTGGCGGAGCAGGAGCTGAAAGCTTACATCTATCTATGAGATGGAGACAGAGAGTGAAAGAGGTCCTGATGTGGGCTTTTGAAACATCACAGTCCACCTCCAGTGACACACCTCCTCCAACAAGGCCACGCCTACTAAGCCTTCCCAAATAGTTCCACCAAATGGGAACCAGGTATTCAAATAGATGCCCAATGAGGGGCATTCTCACTCAAACTACCACACTGACCATATTGTTCAGAGTCATCAGAAAGACTATAAAGAAAAAAAACAGAGATACTTGAAGTGGCAGAACACAGAGTTTAGTGGGTTTCTCTGGTAGGAGTGTAGAAGACCAGAATGCCAAAAGGAAATGCAGTCAAGATTGAATTATGAAGGTTCAGTTGGAAAGGACATAGTATTGGGAGTTAGATTAGAAGCCACCCCTGTTATACTGTGGCATGGAAACTTGTCTCCATTATGTCCATATCCTGAGACTTTGTAGCAGGAAGTTCCAAAGCAGCACTGTTACCACTGACTGCTTTGGGCCAGATTTATTGTGAAAACTGGGAGCAAATATCAGAACAGAAGTGATTTTAAAGCAGTTTAGAAAAGAGTGTATCTAAAGTGACAGGCAAAGAAGACATAGTCACTGATTATTAACACCCTGAAGAAAGTATTTTAAACAGAGACAATGGGATAGATGCCTGACAATCGGAGCTCTCAGCATCTGACTCAACCCAACCAACCAGACTCAAGTTTGTGAAGTTGTACTATTCATTTGCTGTTGCTTTAAGAGGGGCTACCTAGAGAAGTGTTCCCTATGTTCACCTATCCAGGGTCACAGAGACCATGGTCTAAGTGTTCTTGGTCATGGTATGGCTGACAGCAGGCCTTGTCAATGGCCATGCGATGCTTACTTTGCAGGCATGAAGAACTACATTGTATGGTCATAGCTTCCACTCGGGCTGCAAAGAAGGTCTGACAGGTCAAACAGTACACAGACAGGCCAGAATAGGAAGCGAATGGTCAGCCCACGAGATGGCCCATGTGACCTGCCACTGGCAGGACTAAGAGCAGGACTTCCCAAGGCTTTGGGAACCCACATCCCACCACCATGTGCCTAGCTTCCAGGTTGTTTAATATTTCCCTTGCTCACCTTTTAAAATTGCTTTAATTTGACACCTCCTTGAGAGTTTTATTTCTTTTTTAAAGTTTTGGTTATGTGTATGGCTGTTTTGCCTGCACGTTTGTCTATGCATCTTGTGTATGCCCAGTATACACAGAGGCCAGCAGAGGGCATTAAATCCCATGGAACTGGAGTTATAGACAATTTTGAGCTGCCTCGAGGGTACTGGGCACTAATCACAGGTCCTCTGGAAGAGCAACCAGTGCTCCTAACCACTGAGCCATTTTTCTCTCTTTTTATATACATACATATGCACACACACACCCCTTGCTACTTTTCTATTTCTCCCTTTTGAGATGGGAGTTTGAACCCTATCCTATCATCATATGCTAGAAATAAGTAACTTTCTTACTGATTTTACAGAGGTTTTTAAGCTAAGAGCTTACCTTGAGTCTCAGAGAGGACATTAAACTGGAGCTTTTGAGCAGTACCAGACTGTGGACACCTTTATGGGTCATGAGCATTTTTGCATTATAAGATAAACATGCTATTTGTGGGGTAGGGGTGGAATGCCGTGATTTGGAATGTGGATATGAACTCTCCACGTATAGTGTGGAAGGCTTGGTTCCCAGTGGGTGGCCCTATTGAAAGGTGATTTAAACAGGAAGCTGCTGACATCAGTGGGTCAGGCCATTGATGCATCCATAGCTTTGAGGTGTGTGGAAGAAACAAGTTGCTGGGGACATGTTGCTGAAAAGAATATCTTGTCTCCAGACCCTTCCTCTCTCAGCTTCTCTGCTGATTGCCATGAAGAACACTGCTTCCCTTTGGCAAACACTTCCCCCATGATATTTCTGCATTAACACAACATAAAAGCAATGGTACCAGACAGCCACAGGATAAAACACCTGAAACCATGAGCCACAATAAATCTTTCTTCTTTTTCATTGTTTTTCTTAGATGTGTTTTGTCTCAACAATGCAAAGAAGCTATAGCCTGAAAATCCAGTGTTTTTAGTTAGCATCTCAATTAATAACTTTTTAATTCCAGAATCTATGTTTTTTTCTTCCAAGTTCATCAGACATTTCACTCTCTTTTCTCTTTCCTTTGTTCCAGGAGCAAATCCTCTGCTATAGTTCCTGAGACCACCACTTCATGCACCCTTCTCCCTTTGTCTAGAATTTACACTGCGGAGTAAAACTCAACATCAAAATCACACTCAGCTGGTTCTTTTAGTATGAAGACATTACATTTGAGGAATTGTGGTAATTAACTTAGCTCTCTTTTTCTTTCTAGTCAATACATTTGCAGTTCTATACCATTTTCAAGGAACAAGATATTGACTAATTGTGAATCACCAGGGGATTGTACATGTCTGTACATTTTAAATATTTTACTTTATTTTACATTTTATTTGTGAGAATACCTAGTGGGAGAGGATTCTCTCCTTTTACCATATTGGTCCTGGGGACTGAACCCAGGCTGTTAGGGTTGGTGGCAGGCACCTTTACCCTAAGCCATCTTGCCAACCCTGTCCCTACATCTTTAATGAAAGAACAGATTTGTTTGTTTGTTTGTTTGTTTGTTTGTTTAAATCTTTTTCTTTCAGGACCCAAGTGAAACAAGAAAATGGCATCTTTAGTCTTCTTCTGCTCCCACACTATTGTTCACTTTAAGGGCTGGGGACATGCTTGCCTTGTAAGCACATGGATTTGAGTTTGATCCCCAGAAGCCATATGAAAAACAAAACAACAAAACCAATGAACCAAACAAAAACTAGGTGTGGTGGTGTGTGTTTGTGACCCCAGTGCTGGGGAGGCAGAGACAGGTGGATCCCTGGGACTTGAGTGCCAGCCAGTCTGGCTTTCTTGGTCAGGTCGAGGCCAGCGAGAGACCCTGTCTTGCAAAAGAGGATGAGTGACAACTGAGTTTGCATACTGGCTTCCACACACATGAACCTGTATACATATGCACATATTTCATGTGTGCAAGTGTGCACACATGTGTGTGCATACACACACACACACACACACACACACACACACACCTGGCTTCCGCACACATGAATCTGCACACACCCCATGTGTGCAAGTGTGTGTGTGCATACATACATACATACACACATACCTGGCTTCCACACACATGAACCTACATACGTATACACATACCTCGTGCGTACACACACACACACACACACACACTCACACCCAGAAATGCTATTTGTTTTAGATAATTGGAAATCAGAAATGTCAAATCTTTTTAATCCAAAAAATTTTTTAACTTATAACTTAGACATATTGACATTCTGAGGAGTTTGAAGTTTACTTAATTTGAAAAACCCTAACAAAACAATAGAAGAGAGCCTGCCATGTTGGCATGCATTTTTTAATTCCAGCATTGGAGAACAGAGGCACTGTGTATGTGTGAACTCAAAGATAGCCAGGGTTACATAGTGAGAGCCAGTCTCAAAAGCAAGCAAAATAAGAGGAAGAAAACTATAGTCACCAGGTCCTGGTGGCACACACCTACTAAACCCAGTACCAGTGGGGTGGAGGACAAGCAGCAGATTTCAAGACCATCTTGGCTACACAGCAGGTTTGAAGCTGTTCCAGGCTACCTGAAATCCTACCCTCCCCCAAAACGAACAAAGCCCCTTATCACCAAAACTCCCCAATATAAAACAAACAAGCAAAATAAAATGCAGAATTATAACTGTACCTAATATAGAATTAGGTATGGGTCCTTTCAAGGGGCCTGTGACCCACTCAGATGAGGGACTCCAATATGCAGCCTTCATCAACTTCGTGGTAAAACCACCCTGCTTTCATCAAGACAAATCCCCAAACTCTGCCCAAGGGAAGAGAATCACTGTGTGTGGCCGAGAGCCAAACAACTAAAAACTAAACAAAACAAAAAAAACAAAAAGAGGTAAGAAAAAAGTCAAGTAGCAGGATTTGAACTTCCGGTTATATTTGCATAGCAGCTTTAACCGGGAGAGGCATTATAATTAATATATATATATATATATATATATATATATATATATATATATAATCATCACCTAGTCATCACAAACCCAAGTCTTCTCACAGACCTTAGCTACTCAGATATGGATTTGATCGGAAAAAGTTCACCTCAGTAAAAATGTTAAGAAGAGGATTTGCCCAAATCCCCGTTCACTCTTGGCAGAGTCAGGGTCACAGGACTGACTGCAAAGCGTTTTCGCTTCCTGTCCGTACAGACTGGGGACAGTAAAGGACACGAGCACAGAGGGGACCTTGATGAGGATTTCCGACTTCTAGTTTCCTTTGCTCGAATGACAGAGGGGAGAAAAGCAAGTGCGGTCTATCAACTGGTAAGCTTTGATGAACTTCTCACAAGTGGGATCAGCTGCGGATCCCAGGGCGGTGGCAGGGGAGGGGAGGGGGCAGGAGACGGGAGAGAAGCAGTAATCCGTCCTGGCTTTAGACTTGGCCCACATACTGGCATGCACGCGGTACCCAATTTTCTTATGGGAATGGATGTCCCCTTGCCTTCTCGTTCTTTAAACTAACCCTGTAGTTATCCATATTACTATCATGGTTGCCTTATCACCAAGTGGCATAATTTGGGGACAGGACACTGTTTGCCATATCATGTTTTATAACATTCCACATAAGTGTGTTTGATTATCAAATAAGAAGAAAGCCATCATTTTCATCAATGGAAGCCGAACTAGGTGTCACAACGTCCCTGCTCCTGCTACAGAAGGTTTTCCAAGAGCAATTTACCCCCTTGCAAATCAGAAAAAAAAAGTGGGTTTTACTATTCTTTTCAAGGCCTAAATTCTGGTCTGGGTCTGATTAGGAAGGAGCTAAGTCCGAAGCCACCTTTTTGTTAGAAATTAAACTGTCAAAACAACAACAACAACAAAAAGTTCCCTCAGATACAATGTAGCAAAAAGCTATACAACAAAAGCTATGCACCAGCTCCACCCAGGCCTTTCCACACCCCAGAAAGGGGTTAAGTAAGTTAGGAAGCTATGCGTTGGTTTCCATTTTTAAAAACTAAGACATGGTGTTAATTAACAATTAGGAGAATAGAAAAAGGTACATGGAAGAGAAGAAAAAACTCATTCAATCTTCTGGTCCCCAAAGAAGACATTTTTCTCATTTTTTGTTTTGTTTTGTTTTGTTTTTGCATTCTTTTTCCCTTCCTCTCCCCTCCCCTCTCCCCTCCCCTCCTCCCCACTCCAACCTCTCTCCCTCCTTCTTCCTCCCCTCTCCTCCCCTCCCCTCCTCCCTCCACCACAGTACTAGAGGATTGAACCTAAAGCTTCAGGTTTGTCAGGCATCTTTCCTTGAGCTACTGTCCCAGTTCCCCACCCAGAGAAACAGCCGCCCCCCCCCCCCCCCCCCCCCAGAGCTTTCTGGTATCTCTTGCAAGCATTTTATCCAGTTTGGAAAATAATCAACACCACATAGCGTGTATAATTCTAAGATCTGTTTCTTGTGGGCTTTAAGTTGTTTTATTTTAAAAGGCCATCTGTTTAATATTCATCAACAACTCCCTTATATTTCAGGCAAAGATCATTTCAACAGCTTAACTTGAAGACTCTGGAGGCGTGTGCTGACAGCCTGGGCTTCTCATGAGAGGAGCTCAGTAATGTGTCCCAGGATTTTTCCTTTTACTTTTTAATTTTAACTTTTATTTCACATGCATTGATGTTTTGCTAGCATGCATGTCTCTATGAGGGTGTAAGATCCCCTGGAACTGGAGTTACAGACAGTTGTGAGCGGCCACGTGGGTGTTAGGAATTGAACCCAGGTCCTCTGGAAGAGCAGTCAGTGCTCTTAATCACTGAGCTATCTCTCCAGCTCCAAGTCCTGAGATTTTGGGGGAGGGGGTCCCATAGAGTGAAGATAGTCACACAGTTTAACCTCTGGGGAGCCTCACAGCAACGTGGTTGTTAAGTTTAGTCTCACGCTAACCAGAATTTAGAAACATTTTCTTTTTAATATTTCACAGCATCCACTAGTCTCCACACCTGGTAAGAGACCCCACCCACAAGCCGGGAAGGCTGCAAACCCAGAAGCAAGAAAGGCAGGCAGCACAGTGGAGGAACAGAGGACTCACCTAGACGTTCACATAATGTAAATCGCCTCATCCATTTGCTCTGAGGGGTGGGGGAGGGAGATATGGAGGGGAAGAGGATGGTCAATAGGCCATCAGTCTGGGGTTTCTTCTCTCTGCTTTAACTCATTTCTCCAGTCACAATTTTACATCCAGGAAACTTGCAGGAAGGCTGCCAAAGCACAAAAATACTGAGACTACTTTGTCTAACATGGGCATTTTGATAAATGGTTATCCTTTGAAATTGATCCAAAAATGTAATTTTCTAACAGAATCAAAGACCAATCCATGTAATAGATTTAAAAAAAAAAAAAAGTGTATGTATCAGCCTGAAACAGAGCCCAGCGGCACTCAGTAACATCCCAGTGCGTGCGTTGTCAGCCACGAGCACCATCATCCGGTTTGATGTTGGTGGTTTTGGTTCTGCCGCTTCTGAAACGGAAGCCCCAAGATTCTCGGCCCTCTTGCATATCTTGCTTCATCAGAAGAATCGCTGATGTCTGGAAGTTTCAGTCATGAGGCAATGCAGTTGTTCCGGGACTGGAAGAGTTTTCTGGTGGCATCTTACCAACGGAAACAGAGAGAATGCAGTTTCTCTGGTGTGCAGACACCAGTTGTGGCGCATAGGAGACTACAGTTAACCTGTCACCAGGCATACTGTCCCTGGAACTTATACTTTTGAACTTCCTGGGGAGAACTTCATGTGGACCAAAGATGTCCACATCGTTTATAAGACTTTAAAGTAGTAACTTTAAGTTCCTCTAAGTTCACGCTGGGATCGTAACACCAGCACTCTATGCCCTTAAGGAGACTGAAACAACCACTCATCTTGTCAAACTCGAGGAAGGGAAAACTATGCCTTCCACTGAAGTGGAGCTGCCAAATTTGATGCTGTAACCTCAGGAATTAGACAGGTGTCTATCGGATTTCTGCTGACTACAACTTTTAATGTTTTCCATCACAAGCACACCTTTTCAGTTTGCTGTTTCCTAAATACTGAATGTGATGAACTTCTTGTATTGGTTATGAACTGGGATATTTCATTTAGATATGCATTTGAAATAAAACAAATCAAACAAACAAGCAAAAAATAAATAAATAAACCCCAGTTAACAGAGAAGAATCAAGAAAGGACTATTCATAGGCTATGTGAAGAAGCCCTCTATATGTTTTACAGAAAATTCAGTTCTCAGTTATCTATAGAGTGATTTCCAAACCCAGAATCAAAAGTAAGGTGAGTGCACAGTCCACAGCAAATATCAAATATTTGTTTAGGGTCACCTACAGTTTGCATCCACGGGCTCCTCGGAGGAATGTAGTAACTGCTGACACTGCAGAAACTGCTCTCATTGTTTCTGGAAAATGTGACATAGTTTGTTTTCTACACAGACAAAACAAAGCGATGGAGTTCAAAATCTGTTCATATAAATCCCTAGAGTAATTTTTAGTGTTTTAGAAATGAGTATTTCTTTGGAAAATGAATTATTAACTAAGATTTTTTCGAACACGCTGACATCTCAGCTTTATTGCGGTGGGATCCGATTCTCCTCCCTTTCAAAAACAAATGTGTTTCTATGAAAGTCGCTCATAAAAATCTAGCTAAGGGAGGCATGTCATGTCTGCCCACATTTTAAATTTTGCCATCTGCTGACAGATAGGACAGCTATTGCTACAATGTCAGACTTGACTGATGTCCCCTTTCTTAACACTGATTATCACCCTTTTTAATGTTTGCTTTGTCCAGTGTATTTTAGTGAAACCTGCCTACTTTCTCAGAGAAGCTGGACCTTGAACTGTCCAGCTTCCACCAGGCATCAGAATTCAGGGGATTTTAAAGCAATTATTGAAGCCCTGCTTACAGGTCTCTACTAGCTCGTTGGTTTTGTTTTGTTTTGTTTTGTTTTGTTTTGTTTTGTTTTGTTTTTCAGCTACAAAAGGACTGATACAATCTCCAGAGTTTCCCTTCCAGCCTGCAGTGCAACCTCCAGCATAGGGCTGATCTGCGTGAGACAAGAAGGAAGTGGGATCCAACAGGACTCGGTAGCTGGTGTTGGTCCGGACTCCCAGTCTGACAGTGGGCAGGTTATTTTAGGCGTTCACAAGTACAGTACAATTTGGAAAAAGGTTTTCTGGTGCAGCACAATCCAGTGTGCACACACAAGCTTAAGGCACCGTGAGTGACATTAAAACTCCTCTCAAAGTCCATGTGCCTTCTCCCACGAAGATGGGCTCTGGAGATTGACTCTATGTGTCATCTTAAAGGCCTGGGAGAGGATCTGGCTTGGTCTCAGAGTTCTCCAGGCTAGTAACTAACTCCAGTCCTGTTTGTCAAGGGTCTGTGGGGGAGGGCGGGTGTGGCCTAGCCCTACAGATAGTGCAGAGGTCACCTAGGGTATTAATCACCTCTGGTTCTGTTTTTGGGAACCTGAGGAAGCACAGATGTGGCCTGGTGCAACAGATAGTGCAAAGGTCCAGTTAGTAAGGGTCTGGGATGGCCTGAGGGGTCCGGCATGGCCTGACTCACAGGTAGTGCAGAGGTCACCTAGGCTATTAACCACCTCAATTCCCAGCCTTCTGAGCAGAAAAGAGGCTATACAGTTCTTTTGAAGAGAGAAGCCTGCGTGCTCAGTGTTCTTGGTTTCTCTAATGCTTATCTGTGCCCCCAATACATGCTGAGTCTTCGACCACTCTCAGAATTCCCTTTTCTTTTCTCTTTTTTTCCTTCTTCTCATTTCTATGTCCTTGTTTTTTCTCCTTTTGAAACTAAAGATGTAGTAGCTCAGAGGCAGAGTGCTTGTCTCCCAGGCACAGGCCTTGGATTCTACCCTGAACACGATAAAAATAAATACAAACCAACCAAATCAACAAAAATTAAACTTCTCTATAATTGCCAAGAGCCACCTGGCATAGACTCTCCCCGGTAACCCCTTCCCACCATGACTCCTCACGCCACTGACAGTAAGAGGCATTGTGTACACCAGATATAATTGCTATGTAATCTTTACAGATGGTGCTCTCTCCGAGTGACCTTTGGCACTAGTCTTTCACTCTCAGTGCTTTATGCAAAAGGAAACGTCAAAAAGTAATTTTAGGATACTAAGTACCTTTCAATATAATCCAACAAATTCAATCAATAAGCCAAATCCCATTTCTCTCAGTTGTGTCCTGCCTGTACCCCACGATAGAGATGAATGCGGCCCAACCAAAAAAGAAATCATAAAATTAAAACATTATGAATTTTTGGTGGGCTTATTTTCTTCCATAAGTTGGAAGCTTATGCTTACTTACTGCACAGCTCTTGAGGGTGAAGTTTGTAGATGACGCTCTGCCACAGTGTCAAAACATTAGATGTGCCTATAAATCTGGACTGAGGGTTTGTGACGTCAGTTAATACAGACACTCAGCTTGTCTGCGCTACACTGGCCCACACAGGGAACGTGTACCTCTACAGTCTGCCGTGGGAGCACCCACAGCCCCACAGCGCAGCCAAAATGCAAAGGCAGCAAACTGCACCCAGCACTCTCTTCTACCAACCTTCTTTCTGTTCCCTTCTCACTCCCTGTACCTTTGCACCCACAACTCTACCAGCAGATGCCCTCTGGATAGCCATACAGCATATATGTGTACACACACACACACACACACACACACACACACACACAGTCACATATGAGACATTCTCCTTTTCCATGTTAGACAATCTTCATGCCCTCAGCCAAATACCATACGGCATGAGAGGGACCAATTAGAGTTCATAACTTAAGTAGTTGATAGTTGGGCAAAAAAAGGGTCTATTAAGAAATGTCTTTCAAATATCACTAATTAATGTAAACTATAATGTAAACACTGGAATAGGGGAAAGAGAGATTTTTATTCTTCTGGAAGCCACTTGGGTCATTTGGGTCATAAGACAACCCCAGCCACAGATAGCATGGTGGAAAGAGAACACCAACGAGCAGTCCTCACATTTCTGCAAGGTGCTGATGCCAGGCCTTGGCAGGACTATACCAGGGCTATACCAGGGTTATACCAGGGACATACCGGGACATACCAGGGACATACCAGGATATACCAGGGATATACAAAGGACACAGGGATATACCAGGATATACCAGGGATATACCAGGGATGAAAAATACCAGGGATATACCAGGGTGCCTTCCCCCAAGGGATCAGTGCTCTGCTCACAATAGCTTAGTCAATGCGGAAATAAAATCACCAAGACACACAGAGCAGGAGAAGGAGAATGAAGAGTTGAGCCAGAGTTAGTAAAGAAGAAAGGATGGTACTTCACCATAGAAGATGCCATATCCAAGATGGCACTTGACACTCATATAGAAAGGTCGGCTAAAAGAACCAGAAACATATTTTTCCAGCATCTTTTCCATGAAAACGGCTTTCATCTAAGAGCGAGGGGGCAGAAAACTCCAGGCAAATGACAAAAGCTTTCTATGGGGCCAGGAATGCTCCACTCTGTCCTGTCCCCATATTAGTGTCCATCCTCAGCTTGATCTCATTTCCACGGTGCCCATTCCTCTAACAGCCGAGCACTCTGAGATCAAAGGATAGGGAGGCTGTCACACACACATGCATGGCAAAGAGGAGTGGAAAGGGCTCAGACTTCATTATAGCAAAGAATAATTTTGAGAAATAAAAACCACTTTCAGAAGAAGCTGAAACCCAAAATAGTTGCAACCTTAAACTTCATTTTAAGAGTGTTGGGGATGTTACATCTTTCCGTGTGGTTGCCTAGGGAACGGGATTCATTTATCGTTTGCTGTCCAATAATTTCTAAGAAGTTGCTATCCTGCGTTATATCTGTGGATGTTAAATTCACTCTAAATGGAAAAAGCTTTCCAAAGTATGCAGCTTATATTATAATAAAGAAATTGTCAGGGAAAAATGTTGGAGAAGTCTAAATCTCCCTTAATATATTCTGCTGTCTAAATAAATTAGCATTCTTCTATCTTGATTAAAAGCTTTTAGCACATAAAAACTCAAATAGGGATATTCTAGATAAACTAAACTTATTATTCTAAATTCCTCCAAACACTCGGAACAGAGTACTGCTGATAACAGAACGTGGAAGAAGCTAGAGAAGGACCTCGGCTTCCTTCACATGACAAACTTTCTTCAACTCTTACCTGTGATAGGCCCAGCTGTGAGAGAAATGTTCAGGCGACTCTCAGAGGGGACGTTTCCAGATGTGCCCTCAGTGCCTTCGTACACTTGTGTGTGTGCATGCATGTGTGTGTTTGTGCTCATGCACTTACATGTATGTGTATGTGCACGTGTACATGTGTGTGTGCACGTGCACATGTGCATGCATGTGTGTGTGCGTGTGCATGGTGTTTAAGAGCAACACTACTAGACACATCCCTATCTTTTCTACAGCCTATGACATTTTTCGGGCCAAGGTAATTATTTCATGGGCATGCTGTGTCTTTCATCTCTGGCTCCCTTGTGTTAAAACAGTACAGGCAGCCTGGGAGCCAGCTCCTTGGCAGGTAGAATATTCCTTTTAGGTTTTTTTTTTTTTTTTTTTGCTTTTTTTCTTTGCTGGTGCTTTTGGCTTTTTTACACCATATTGAGGATTTTTTTTTAAAGCAGGAAGATGCTAAACTTTATCTCTGTACATTCCTCTTAGAAACAGCATATGTTAAAACCTACATTGAGGAACGGCCAGGAACTAGCAAGGGAGTCGCAGTGACTGGGGCTTTTAGTTTTCTGTGAAATGTTAAGAGCCTACTTTCACTATGCCTGACACTGGAGACTTTGTCCCATAAACATATGTCCTCTGCAGACCATCTTTAAATCTCAGTTAACCAGAATACAACCATAAAGGGAAAATTCCTACTTGTCATCGAACACTGTTCTGGGTACTGAGAGACATTAAAAAGTGCCAAAATATTTTTTATTCTGAACAGTTTCCTCCAGTGAGAGAACTCGGAGGGTGAAGACATTTGCCATCAAGCCTGATGACCTGAGTTCTATCCCCATTACCCATGTGCTGGAAGGGGTGAGCTGACTCCCACTGGACCTCCCCAGGGACTTGTGGTACTCATGTGTGAGCACACACTTACGTGCATGTGTGCACACTCACACACTTACACACTTCATGGTTGGAAGCACACATGCGTGCACACTTGCATGCTTGCTTTCATGTGTGCACACACACATGTACATACATGCACACACGCACACATGTGCAGGTACACAGTGCACACACAAACACATTCATACACATGCACACACTCATGCACACACCCAAGCACACGCACAATGTAATTTTAAAAGTAAAATGTTTGCAAAGGAGGCCCCTTCTTTGAGCAATACCCAGGTCTATCTTCTATGACAGATCCTCATAATGGAAGTCAGGATGGGTCTTCCTGACAACTTATCAATGATTGTCTCAGGATCCTGCAAAGACTTCAGAGAGGTGTCTGAGCAAAGAAATGGGCTAATGATAAAAACGAAGTTACTCAACACACTTGTCTACTTTAGGTTTTAACCTGGTAGTGGCCACTTATTGTATTTAAGAATGTTTAGTTCTACAGAAGATGAGGCAGCAAATGGAAAATATAAAATTCACAAAACCTTGTGTAGTGAACTTAGGAGCCATTAAATAGTCATTAAAGTTAGGCCTGGACAGTCTGACAAAACAGGCTGGACAACTGTTTTTTAGTGGGACAATTAAACAAATAATATAGCAAAAAGCAGAAGAGCAAGGTTTATTCAACACGGCCACACTGAGAAAAGGAAGAAAGGCCTGGTGACGTGTTCAAGTTCATCTTCACGTCCTGACATGAGGCTTAGGCTCAAGTAGAAGTAAAAGAGGTGTGAATAGCTAATATTTCCAGTCCAGGTGTGGTCCCATCTATGTCTCCGCTCCAGTCTCTCCCACAAAATTGTCTGACAAATTATACATCTCTTTTTGGGAGACAAGATCTGCTCTGGCTGACACTAGGCTCCCAGCTTTTTCCTTCTTTCAGCAGGAGATTCCTGGGAAAAGTGTAATTCCTTTGGGGTACCTTGTCTAAACTGTTTGGTAACCAAAGAGAAGGGTACCAGTGTCCTTTTAGAATATTGTCACTCCTCCCAGGATGGTGACAGTATGTATGTGTGCTAAGCACTGGAAAAGGACAGGAATGTTGATTAAACATTCAAGTGGTTAATGAGCATTGAGTGTTCAGGAGTCAATCAGTATTCTGGGAGTCATCAATTACCACCTAAATAAGTGAGCTCACAGCTGCGACAGAAGTCACTTCTACTTGCATCTTGAGGATGGAGTCTCCTTACTCTCAACCTTAATTCTGGTCCTCATCACCCCACCATCAACAGGGAAGGCTGATCAAAGGAGAGCTCAAGAAGGGAGACAGAGAGGGAGGGGAGAAAGAGGAGGGACAGGGGAGGGGGCAGGGGGCTGATGGCTGATTAAGATTCATGCAGAATTGTTCTTCTATCCCATTGGTATATGAATGCACTCCACTTCCCTCCCCTTACTTCTCACTGTGTGTTTTTAATTGATTCAATAAAGCATGTAACTCAGGCATTTTAATTTGTGATCCATAACCTCAGGGATAGCTCACCTCGGGTATATGTGGAGTTTATTTGCATCAGGGTAATTTCCCACATGACAAAATTCATCAGTGTTTCTTGCCTCCACACTGACTGCTAATTGTCTGCCACCATGAGCCAATAGAAGAAAAATAAATGACAAGTGGCAACTAATTATTAATGAGGAAGCCAGAAGCAGTCAATATTGCTTAGTTCTGCAGCTTGTTCATGTGAATTTATGATCTATCTATCTATCTATCTATCATCTATCTATCTACATATGCACATATACATATGAATAGATAAACTTGCCTTAGTTCAAATAGTTAAGGAGATTGGTATTTCATGAGATTCTGCAGAGTGTAGTTTATAGGGCTCTACAAGGAGGGCTATCCCAGGATAGTCAGTTGGACAAATTTCATTACCATCATTTAGAAAGATGTTCACTAGGTGAGACCTAGTGATTCACTCTATGATTCACTGCAACTCTGTGTCAAAGTGGGGAAAGGGAAGCAATAGGACCAGTAGCATCTGACATTTCAAAGTGTCTAATGTATATACATTATAATGCATATAACCAGAGATACAGTGAGGACTCAGAGATGTAAGATGAGCATCCAGTGTTCCTCTACAATGGTGGGAGAAACTTCTTACAGTGTTCATAGAACAGATATGCAGCGAAGTTGTATGGAAGTCAAACATATAAGCACTCACATCCACTGGAAGATCTCAGCTTTGGACTTTTTTTTTTCTTTTTTTTTTGTGGAAAATTTAGCAATACATACCCAAAGGCCACTATAAAATGGTGTAGGGTAATCAAAACTTTGCAGCCTATATCCATATCAATTAAGAAGTGATCCCATACCTTATGATGAAGTTATTCACTAGAATATATGTGGCCATCAAAGATTACGTTGTACATAAATATTTAATATGAATGTATTAAAAGTACATAAAATACACGTGTTTAAAATGTCAGCCACAACCATACGATCATCTCATTAGATGCTGAGAAAGCATTTGATAAAATTCAACACCCCTTCATGGTAAAAGTCTTAGAAAAATCAGAAATCCAAGGCCCATACCTAAGCAATATACAGTAAGCCAGTAGCCAACATCAAACTAAAGAGAAAGAAACTGGAAGCAATCCCACTAAAATCAGGGTCTAGACAAGGCTGCCCACTCTCTCCCTACCTATTCAGTACCGTACTGGAAGTCCTAGCCAGAGCAATTAGACAACAAAAGGAGGTCAAAGGGATACAAATTGGAAAAGAAGTCAAAGTATCACTATTTGCAGATGATATGATAAAATGCTTAAGTGACCCTAAAAATTCCACCACAGAACCCCTAAACCTGAAAACAACTTCAGCAAAGTGGCTGGATAAAAAATTAACTCAAACAAATCTTGCTCTACTCAACAGATAAACAGGCTGAGAAAGAAATTAGGAAAACTACACCCTTAACAATAGTCACAAATAAGATAAAATACCTTGGTGTGACTCTAACCAAGCAAGTGACAGATCTGTATGATAAAATGTCAGCCCCCTCAAAAAAACAATAAGGTGTTTTCTCCACCCCATTTGGGTATTCGTTATGAATACTCAAAATATTCCTTTATCCAAGGATACCCCCCAAAGTACCTTTATCTAAAGACTCCCCAGTATGCTTAATTAAAAGTACATATACAAGCATAGAGCTACATGTGGACTTATTTTTATTCAAATTGTGTATGTGTGTGTGTGTCACAGTACACTCCCATCTGGCACTTTGCTTCCAATTCTTAACAATTTAGCTCAGATATTTCCCATATTAACAAAACAGATACATGGTAAATATTTTAAGTAAATCTTTTTTTTTCCTGAGTCTGAGTTTCTCTGTATATCCCTGGCTGTCCTGGAACTCACTCTGAGACCAGACTGGCCTCAAACTCAGAGATCCACCTGTCTTTGCCTTCTTTCCACCCCCGAGTGCCAGGATTAAAGGCATACACCACCATCGCCATATGGTAGGTATTTTTCATAGTCACTGAATATTTGGCCATATAGGTTTTTAGCAACTTTCATTTATTCCAGCCTTCAACAAGATAATTTGTTGTTTCTAGATTTTTGCTATTACACATGATACTGCAATATACCTAAATCAAATGCTTAGTGATATACAGAAATGTTCAAGGTATTTTAAGTAAAAAATAAAATCAGGTGTAAAACAACATATATAGTATGATAGTGATGTATATCAACAGAAAGCATCCCCAGGGTTAGAATCACTAGCTGTGACTTTAGCTTTCAGCTGTGTCCTTCCTGGCTTTTCTATGATCAACATTTCTGACAGTGAACATACATCATGTATGCAATCAAAACTAAACAGGAGTGAGAAAAAGCTTTGTGGAAGAGATGGCATTGAGAGTGGGATCCAGAAGATGAGTGAAATATCTGTGCCTGTTCAAATGCAGGAAAAATATTAGAAGGAGTGGAAATTGTGATCAAAGCTACATGGAATGGAAATATTCAGGCAAATTGAAAGTAAGGCCACCCAGTCAGGTAAAAGGAAGGGATATCAGGAGCTGGAGAAGTAGTTCAGTTAGCAGAACATGCCCAAAGTTCTGGGTTCTATCTCAACATGCAGACACTGGGCCACTGGAAAGCTCTAAGTCATCATTGAAGCCAAACAGGGCGAGTTCAAGGCCAACTTGGGCTGTGTGAGATCATGCCTCAAAAATAAAAAGATATCTGCGGGAACATATTAGGGAATGTAACAGTTAGACGTTGAGTTCAGAGACTGGGAAGATGGCTCAGTGGGTAAGCACTTGGTGCACAAGCACAGGATCTGAGTTTGGGTCCCAGCCAGGCAAGATGGCGCATGCCTACAATCCCTGGTGCTGGGACGGGTACAGACAGGGACTCAGCTGCCAGCCAGCCAATCGTCAAGCTTCAGACTTACTGAAAGAGTCTGTCTTTAAAAGTATAATATGGGAGCTGTGGAGATGGCTCACGGCCTTAGTGAAAAGTATAATGTAGGGCTGGAGAGATGGCTCAGCAGTTAACAGCACTGTTCTTCCAGAGGTCCTGAGTTCAATTCCCAGCCACCACATGGTGGCTCACAACCATCTGTAACTGGATCCGATGCCCTCTTCTGGTGTGTCTGAAGACAGCGAGAGTGTACTCATGTAAATAAAATAAATAAAGAATTCTTAAAAAATTATAGTATGGACAGTGATAGAGGAAGATACCTGATGTCAACCCCTGGTATGTACACACACACACACACACACACACACAGAGAGAGAGAGAGAGAGAGAAGGAGAGAGAGAGAGAGAGAGAGAGAGAGAGAGAGAGAGAGAATGTGTATATTAGACTCTATGTGTGAGAAAGACTTTCACATACACACAATTCTTTACCCCCTCACTCACAGACTCTCACACACATTCTCTCTCTCTCTCTCTCTCTCTCTCTCTCTCTCTCTCACACACACACACACACACACACACACACACACACGTTCAGACCTTTCATATCAAGTGAGATGTTTTTATTTAACACAACTAAATGGCAAGGCTTGGGGACAATGGTGGGGATAGATGGCAACCACTCTTTGATTTAGTCAGATAATTTTAGCTATATAGAAAATTCCAGAACATTAGATTTATTACTATACCAAAATGTGTCAAAATTAGATAACAGAGAGTTTCAGACAAGATACAGAGATGGAGAGTGGGGGTTGGGGGAGTCAGAAGAAATGAATGTCATGGGGCAAACCCACTGAGCGGTGTGGCTCCGCTCTGTTTTAGACATCATAAAAATCTTCAAAGAACCTGGATTATTTCCGTTAGTGTTCAGGAGATGCCCAAGGGAAGCTCAGAGGTACTAGATGTCTACTGACGTCATGAAGCAGGCAGATGACCACACACCAATGATGCCCATGTCTGTCATTGCAGCAAAATCTGTTCCAAGGACACCAAAGGGATTTCTGGACCCCAAGCTCTCACTGTTTCTGTTCCAAATACTTCCAAGATCCAATCCAGAATACTGACATCCCTCCCCACAATTTAAAAATATCTGAGCAATTGAGTTTCTTGTAAGGGTATTTTCTATATTTTATTTAGAAATAGCTGAGAGGAGTTAACAGACAAAAGTCCAGATTGCCTTACATGGATAGTTGGTTTTCAAAACGTCAGAAATCCACAGAATTGACGTTACAAACATTTCTGTATAAATGTTCATTTTGATTAGAGACCTGTCTGCTCCTGACAGCTTCCTGTCTTGGATTCTAAGAAGAAATTGAGTATCTTTGGAGTTACTCCAGTTATGGTGAGACAGCCACTAGGCAAGAATTGCCTCTTTCCATCTACAGACAAATTACTGTCCAGAAAAGGACACACTTGTGGAATAGTCAACTGATTATATCTGCCAAGACAGAGTAATCAGCCCTTAATAATTCTGCATCACTAAGGTCTGTTAGATGATCCTGGGCCAGATGGCTGAAGATCAGATGCTCCAACATTTTATAATATAGGGACTGTCCAAGTGTTCAGCGGTATCTATAAATTGGCTAAGTTTTAGAAACTATGCTTTGTGCTTCCCATAATTTCAGTTAACTCAGTCATTCTGGATTTCTGAAGGGGTTGAAAACTTATAGTCTCATAGCCAATCCTGACTATTTACTTTGAGAGAAAAGATTTGAGAGGATGGTTTTCAGCTGACATTCGTTCTAAATCCAAGAAAAAAGCCAGGTTCAGAAATAAGTGTTTTAGTTAGGAGAGATGACAGAGGTTCTGGTTAGTCAACAAAATGATGGACTTGGTATTAGGACTATCTTGTACCTCACTTGGTACAAATTGGTATAATTATGCTCTAATTGTATTTTAAGAGAAAAGTTTTATTTTAACAGGAAGGGTGATGTGTAGGAGGAGCTAAGGTGAGAGGAAGAGAAGGAGTAAGGAGAGGAGGAGAAGAAGGAGAGGAGAAGCTAGGTGATGAGAGAGAGAAAGAGAGAGAAAGAGAGTGTGTGGGGGGGGGACATTGAGGCAGATGTTCACGTGTCTCCACCAGTCAAAGATAGTTGATATATCTAGGTTGGGTATTGGGTTACACTTCTGATTGAGCATTACCAAACTTATAAAGCCTTTGATTAACATTTTTAAAAAATTGTATAAAAGCAAAAAGGAAAAGGGGGCATGGGGTAGGGGTTTTCTAGGGAGGGGAAATGGGAAAGGAGATGGCATCTGAAATGTAAATAAAATATCCAATAAAAATAAATTTTAAAAAATATCTGAGCAAATGGTTGACCAAAGGAAATTCACCGATGACCATTAAAACCGTAAAAAGAGCAATGAGACCCACTGTCAGCTATGCCAGGATATTCCATCTCAATATATGAACATTGTCCTAAGGTCATTAGCTCCGACTCAGCCAGTAGTCAGCTCCACCAGGAGCAAATGGCATGTTGGTCATGCTTTACAGACTTTTGTCTTTAACCTCTCAAGCGTCATGCTTGGAAAGTTGTCCTCACTTGACAGAACTGTGCAGTGTGGCCTCCTGTGTGCTAGCTATTCCAGAGGCATCCTGAAAACACCATCAATCTGACGCTCCCAGTATCTTCAGTTAATCGGAATGGTAACAGCAAGAAACAAACTTTTCTAAGGAAAGAATGAGCCAAATGTTTTTGTGGCCAGCCTCTTTCTTCGCCGTGATTGCTAACAGCAGCTACAGCAGCAGAACTTAGAATAACTGAAGCCTCTACTAGTTTTGTAATCAAATAAACACGTTTCCTTTATAAAAATCAAGTACGAAAAGATAGGTCTTCTAATGTGATGTCTAAATAGTCTTGAGACCTGAGATTCTCCTGGTGTCTCAAGACAGAGGCTTCAATTTGAAATAGCTGTAAACAGCATACAATTGAGCAAAAGCAAAATGTCGCTGATCTGAGCCAAAGGAGCAAAAGGTCTTTCTGATCACTTTATCGATCAATTCCTTAGAGACTCAGAGAATGGAGCCAGTTTCCTAAGACTAGAAAGAGCAGTCTGTCCCCAAGACCCCCTCACTTCCTAACAGCGTCTCATTTCAGTGAGTACTTTCCTCCCCCACCCTCAAGGTAAGGGAGGGGCATTTCTGGTAGAAATATCTCTAAAGAATAGATGAAGTATAGAATAAGAAAAATAACCTAGCTGAGGACATGATTTTCTATAATTTGGCAGAGATATAGAGAGACAACCACGGAAAAGTTGGACTCATTAGTGAACTCTCCAATCTTTCCCTACGGCCATCCTGTGGAATAGAGGGCATCAGAGAACAGGAAGGAGAAAATCCAAAGAGGCTAAATCATAGAAGGTGTGGGTGATCGATTGACCCACTCATCACTTACCCAGCTCCCACTGTGGCCTGGCCAGCAGGAGCACAAGTCACACATTATTTATGAGGATATAAAATGGTGTCTACATTATGAGAAACATATGGTGGTTCCTCAAAAACAAACAAATAAACAAACCAATAGATAAACAGGGACTGAGGATCCAGCCCAGTGGCAGAGCATCTGTCTAACATGCCCTAAGTTCAATTCCCACCACCACCAAAATAATAATATTTATAATTATAATAATAAATTATAAAATATATACTATATATTTTGTATATTTAATATCATCTAATCTGAATATAAAATATTTTTGAATAACTATATATTATTATAAAATATTATTATTATTACTATTATTATTAAACTAGAGCCACCCCATAGTCCATATATATCCAAAGGAGTTGAAAGCAGACTGTATAAACCATGTTCATGGTCATACTACCCATAACAGACAGGAGCTGGAAACAAATCCAGTGGCTATTGACAGGTGAGTTGACAAGCTAAATGTATTATACATATAATAAAATATCTTCTCAGCTTTAACAAGGAAGGAAGGCTGGGTGAAATGGTGCACAACTTTAATCCCAGCACTGGGAAGGCAGAGGCAGGAGGATCCCTGTGAACTCAAGGCCAGCCTGGTCTACATAAGAAGTTCCAGAATAGCCAGGGCTACATAGAAAGATAGTAATCTCAAAAAATATTAAATAAATAAATGAAGGAAGGAAGAAAGGAAGGAAGGGAGGGAGTGAGGGAGAGAGAGAAGGGCGGGCTTCCTGATAGATGCTTCAATGTGGAGAAACCCTGAAAATGTGTGTGGTGTTTTAAATGAACACCTCATAGGCTTGGGCATCTGAATACTTGCTCCCAGTTGGTGGCACTGTTTGGGGAGGAAGTACAAGCCTTGAGGAGGGCATCGGGAGTTCATGGCTTTGCCTTACTCCTGGGCTGCTTTCTGTGCTTGGTGTCTGCTGTTGAAGATGTGAGCTTTCAGCTCTCTGCTCCTGCTGCCGTGCCTGCTACCTCCCTCCATGATTCCCCGCATGGTGGATTCTGACACCTCTGGAACAGTAAGCAAAAATAAACTGCTTCTTACACAGTCATCTTTAGTCATGGTATTTTATCACTGCAAGAGAAAGTAACTGATAAAGCATGCTAAGTGAAATAATGCCACATACAAAAAGGACAAACACTCTGTTGTCGAGGCCCACCCGAGCTGTCCCACGTTGGGTGTCAAAAATGTTAAGAACCACTCTGGCCCACGTTTGGGGGGCCAAAATGTCACAGACCACTCTATCAATGTTGGAACCTGCACTGTCAAAAGCCTTGGGGGCTAAGTTGTTAGAGCTTGCACTGCCCCAAGCTGCTCCAGTCCAAGGGTCAGGGTTCAGTAAGAGAGAGAGTGAGGACAGACGAGAGGAATGGAGACCAGACAGTGTGATTCAATCCTGTTTATTCTTCAGTCTCTCTTCTTCTCTCCAAGTTCCTACCTAGTCCTTAGTTCCTAGTCCCTAGTGCCTCCAAGTTCCAAGTTCTAGTCTCGAGTCTCATCCAAGTACAAGTGTCTAATCCTAGTTGCCTGTCTCGAGTCTCAAGTGCCTACTCCAAATGCCTAATACTTAATAATATTTTTTTTCTGTCTGCCTCTCACCTTTTATATGTCTCACTTCTAAGCCACACCTTTAAGTCATGCCTTTAAGTCATGCCCTTAGGTCTTGTCTCTAAATCTGATCTCTAAGTCACGCCTTTAAGTCACACACCTTTAAGTCTCACACACCCAAGGAAAGTCCTGGGTATCTAAAACAAGATGTTGTCAGAATGTGCTCAGCTGTTGTAGGCTATTGTAATAAAGTCTCTTGTCAGGGTATATGGCTCAAGATGGCTACAAGGATGATAGCCGCCTCCTGTCGGCTCCCCACACTCTGTGACACTCCACTTGTGTGAGATAGCCTGAACAGGCAACTCACAAAGACAGCAAGGGGACTGACAATCACTGGGACATGGAGTGGAGGCGAGGGCATTGTGTTGTTTCTGTTGGCATTGTGAAGTTCTGTAGACCAGACACATGGCATCACTGGACTTAACACTAACATACACTGCTGATTCACTTAACAGAGTTAAGCTAGCAAGTCTTGTTCCATATTCACTTGAACACAATTGAAAAGAACAAGGCCAGGTAGAGTTGCATGTGCCTATTCCTGTACACTACAGGCACTGGTCCTAAGACTGCTGTAAGTTCAGGCCAGCCTGGTCTATGTACCCTGTTAATAGGCCAGCAAGGCTACAATGTGGTACCCTGTCTCAAAAACCCAAAATAATAATAGGAAATACGAAAATAAATGTTTAAAATGTAACCTACTTATTAGTACCTACTATTTAAATTAATTCTACATATAAACACGCAATTCTCTTCTTTTCTCTCACATCATAACATAATTTAACCCATCCTTTGGCTTAGATGACATTCAAATGGAGAAAAATCCATATTCAGCCACCTCTGTTCCTTCCAGAGACTCTCTGCACCTGACAGGATGTAGACTGGAGCTTACCCTTGATGGCACCATCAATGAGGCAGGGTAAGTCGCATGCCCACAGGTTATAGTCAGCCGCACTCTGGAGCTCGGTGCTCCAAGGCCGTGGTGTGCCATAAACAGCAGGCAGGGGGAATAATCTCCATTTTCTGGCTCGGCAATGCAGCATGTGCTATGAAACTAAACTGGCATCTGTTAGCACGTTGTCACGTGGGCATTTTTTCCTGCAGAATCTGGAATAAATTAAATCTTAAAATAAAACTTGGAACAGGGAGGCTGCTCTGCATAATTCCTCCTAATGGTGTGCTCTGTACCCATCATACTGATTTTAAAGAGAAGTGCTAGAGAGAAAAAGTTTCATTATCGTTTTAATTGCGAAACTGTTGAATGGCACTGCATGCTGGGAAATCCGTGGGGTTTTTAAGGGTCTTTATGTTCTTAACTAAATAGTAGCAAAAGAAACTTTCTTTCTTGGTATTTTCCCTAGATGGAAGAGAAACCAGATTTTATGGCCAAATAAACTTTATCCGTCTCTTCTCAGATACCTGGAACCTAGCTCGTGGCTGCTCTGCTCTGGTTCAGCTCCAGAGACAAAATGGCCAGTTCAGATGTGACCTGGAAGAAAAGTCTTCCTGAGCAAAGGCTCAGGGCCTGGGACAGACTCAGTGCTGAATTTGTTCATCAGCTAAGCCACCTGGGTTCCATTCCTAGCACCCACTTAAATGTTGAAAGAGAGAATCCTCTCCACAAAGCTGCCCTCTGACCTCCTCCATGCAAATATACATTCACGCTTATGCACGCACACAATGATAAAGCAGTAAGTAAATAACAAATAAATCAAATATAAAACAATATTACTTGCTCAGGAGTACACGCCCTCGGAGGATGTGCAAGCTCTCTGCCTTCTGTTATCAAAGGCTTTGTGCTTTTATTAGACACATAAAGCCAGCGAGAGCTGCATGACTCCCCAAAAGGGCGCCATACAGAGGGCGAAGCTTCTAGAGAACGCTCCAGGTTCATTTGGTTCTCACTCTGTAAACTGTCAAAACGGCAAGGTTCGGAGACAAATCCGCCCACTCCTGGTTCATGCAAACAACAAAAACAAAGAGAAAGCACCAGAGGCGCGCTTCCACCACAAGGGAAACTCCCTCGATTGTAAGAAGACTGTGCCCCTTCACATTGCCAAGGCCACAACAGTCCTTATTCTCCGCAAAGTATAATCACTTCTGTGCCTCTCGAATACCACCCCCTCCCCCGTGCCTTTTTCTCCCCAGTGTGAGTTCGCTTGCCTGCATCACATTCTCCGGTGGTGGTGGGTCTTACAGGCTACATGATCGATCACATTACGTATCTTATAATAGGGAAACTGAGGCATAGCAGACTCAGAGACTGGTGAGAAAGCAGGGAGGACGGTTCAGAAATGGGCAGTCAGGCTCCTGCCTACAGGGCCTTATTCATGGCAAGAGGTGGGAGGTGCTATGAGTTAAAATACAGGGTGTTTTGAAAACAGTCCGAGGCAAGACATCATGCCCCACAGGAAAAAACTCACTGTTATAGATGAGTGAGCAAAACTGGGAAAAACGAAACAAAGCCAGAAAAGCTCCTCATTTCTTTAGTGTGGGATTGCAAAGTTCTGCACCCGTGTTCCTGCATGCCTTATCCACGGGGTCCACTGCAGATGGGTGGAAATGCTTTCCCAATTGCAATTCAGAGCCTTGAATGACGCATTACTGCTGAGTCACTACTGGCTGATTTCACAGAAGCAAAGAACCTTCGTGATTAAATAATAAGTAATATATAAGTAATAATAAGTAATAAATAAGTAATTCCACAAGATGAAGCTGCCTTCAAATGTATGGAATGACAAATGACACCCAGCTCTCTTTGAAAAAAGGAATGCAAGAGAATTTGGATAGAAGATTGCAGTTGAGCCTAAAATCGCCTTTACGGCAGCAGAGCTGGTTTTCAGTAAGCTCTCTCACAAAAGCTCACCGGAATCGTTAGTAGTCTCCAGGAGAGCTCTGCATGCCTATGCTTGCTGCTTCTTGATGCTGTGCTTCCTCGAATTGTACTAGGTTGTACCAAAAGATGAGGTATTGAAGCCCTACATAGTTGACTTTGCATAGTACTGGGGAGAACTTAGGTTAGCAAGCTTCCTAGGCTTTTCACAGAATTTGGTCAGATGTGTGGAGTGGGAGAGCCTAGGATCCTTATCTACTGGTCGGGGACATGGCTCAGTTGGGAGGACACATCTCAGATGAAGGTTTTAGCTCAAGGGTAGATCAATAGTCATCTGGAACTCAGGCATGCTGGGGACTTGAACTGATGTAGTAGGCCAGCTGGGGAGAATTTGTCCCAGGATGACAGCTCAGGTGTCAGGATGACAGAAACCTGGTGTCGCATGCTACGGGTAAAACACTGGCCTATGGCATGTCACTGGCTCCTTGTCCCCCACATTAACAAGAACTCACACCGAGTGTGGAAGAAGACAGGAGCTGAGTGGCTCAGGGTTCTGGGGAACCTTACTCAGGTCAAGTTCCAGCACTGACCGTCGCTATTAACCATCCTCAGGTTCGGTATGTTGCTAAATATATTACAGAATTGCTACTGAAAGCATCGCTTTCCAGCTGGGAGCTCCAGCATCATCTGAAACATACAAGAAATATAAGACTTGAGTCCCAGCTCCGACCTCCTCCTCCTCCACCACCGTCAGTTTAACTAGGTTCCAGGCAGTTAACATTTGCGTTACATTAGGGAAATCATGATATGGAATATGATTTACAGACAATGTAAACATCTCAAAATCATTCATTTCTGGCATTTTAAATAGGTGTTAACCAGTGAAGCTGATCCCGGAATATAATCTACACAAGTCCAGGAAGATTGAATTCATTTAAAGCACAGTTGGGTGGTTGTACAGAAGTAAGGTGTAGTCCTGCCCTGTTGGGCCTAACACGAGGTCTAATCTCCATTCCACCTTCACCCTTCAGTCACTACACAGGTGGAGGGCTTGAAGAGGCCCTAGAGAGATTTACATACTAATGAGGTACCTGAAGGCCTCCTTGCTTTTTTAATGGCTCCAGAGGTGGAGCCATTAAACATTCCTCCCCAGTCCCTCCCCCTTCTCCCCTCCCCTTTTAACTCAGGTCGATCCTGGGTTTATGGGGTATGCATCCAGATCCATCCACCATCCGCCATGTGAATAAACCAGTTTTGGAAACCCAAGGGCTTCCTCGAGTGTTGGGGCCCTGCCGCTATGAGGAACCGTGAGGAGCCAGGGAGAGGCTTTTAGTTAATGAACAGCCAGGCCCAACTTCCAGCTGGAGGAACCCCAGCCGACTACCCACAGCATGGCGGGAGGAACCCTGGGATCTCTAGCCTTTTTTTTTTCCCCAACACTGCCCCACGCCATACACAAACAAAAGGGAGTGAGGTGTTTCAAGAAGAGGAAAGGAAAGAACAGAGGAGGGCTCAAAAGCAAGGAGCGTGTCTCATTCATGCCAGGAGCAGCACTGAAGCCAGGGTGACTTGACTGTTCTCAGTCTTCAAGCAGGTGGCAGTGATGCTGGGTGTCTGACTTCTACACGGAGGAGGAGCCAAGGCAGGGCTCCTTGACAAAAGCCAGGGTCACTGACATCGATTAAAGCCAGGGCTAGGGTGGGGCTCCCTAACTCCAGAAAAGAGTCTGAAATAAATTTCTGAGCACCACGGGCTGAAGACCTGGCTGAAAACTAACTACTTTTCTAAGGAGAGTTGACAGGAAAGACACCCTAGTAACGGCAAACGAGGCATATTTCAGCTGGTTCAGTGGCGGAACATTCCGAGCATCCTTGAAGGTAGTGGAAGCCCCCATGCGCTTGCATAAGACTAGGTCCAGGAGGCAATTGCAAAAGAACTCAGCAGAGAAGGGTGAGCCAATAAAGAAATAAGAGAGACAAGCCAAACCAAACCCTTCCGCAGAAAATGAGTCAGCAAACCAAAATTCCAACTTGCACGCAAGTCACAGGATGAGAGCAATGGTAACGCCAACAACAAATGGGCCGTTAGCCATTCCAAAATTAATTGTACTGAACCGTCTGGCTATAAATGGGTGTGTTTAGGATGCTCAGGGGAGACAAAAATAAGATCTGCCTTCACAAGATGTAAGCAGAGAGAATACGCTTTTAAATAAAACATGCACAACTATAACAGAACAGATGGACAGGAAGGATCCCAATTAAAAATCCTGAAAGTAAAAAGTTATTTTTCTAGTAAAAATATCGATAAGTGGTATAAGCTTTGTACTGGACGTGGTTTTAAAAGAAAGAGTTGGAAGCTGCTACTAAGGAATTCACTCAGAGTATGATAATAAATGACATTTTAAAATATGAAAAGGCAACTAAGAGAGAAAGAGAGTAGACAGAGAGGCCCCAGAACACATCTATAAGTGACGATAGTTATCAATCTGTTACTGCACAAAACTCCTGGGGCAAAAGACTCTGAATGAAAGAAGGTTTGGTCTTGGCTCACAGTTTCAAGAGTTCTGATGTATGGTTGACCGGACCTCCCGTTGCTTTTAAACCTTTACTCCCAGCACTCACAGGGCAGAGGCAGGTGGATCTCTGTGAGTTCAAGTCCAGCCTGGTCTACAAAGCAGGTTTCAGGACAGCCAGGGCTACACAGAAACCTTGCCTCTAAAAGCAAACAAAAAAAGCAGTTGCCATTGTACCACCACCTTGGTGACCCATGCAGTGCCCTATGAGGTGACCCATGCAGTGCCCCATGAGGTGACCCATGCAGTGCCCTATGAGGTGACCCATGCAGTGACCCATGAGGTGACCCATGCAGTGCCCTATGATGACCCATGCAGTGACCCATGCAGTGACCCATGAAGTGACCCATGAGGTGACCCATGCAGTGACCCATGCAGTGACCCATGAGGTGACCCATCTGGTGCCCCATGAGGTGACCCATGCAATGACCCATGCAGTGACCCATGAAGTGACCCATGAGGTGACCCATGCAGTGACCCATGCAGTGACCCATGAGGTGACCCATGCAGTGACCCATGCAGTGACCCATGAGGTGACCCATGCAGCGACCCATGTGGCAACCCATGCAGTGACCCATGAGGTGACCCATGCAGTGACTCATGAGGTGACCCATGCAATGACCCATGCAGTGACCCATGAGGTGACCCATGCAGCGACCCATGAGGTGACCCATGCAGTGACCCATGAGGTGACCCGTACAGTGCTCCATGAGGTGCCCCATGAGGTGACCCATACAGTGCTCCATGAGGTGCCCCATGAGGTGACCCATACAGTGCTCCATGAGGTGCCCCATGAGGGGACCCATGCAGTGCCCCATGTGGCGACCCAGCCTCCCTTCCTTACAGTTTCACAGCTTTCTACCTCCCAAAGCTTTAGGCTTCATGACAACCTGAAGCAAAAGAGAAAGACAGCCACAGATCAGGGTCCTAATAACCCTTCCAGGGCAAGTTCCCAGTAGCCTAACTTCCTTCTACTCAGCTCCACCTCTCAAAGGTTCCCTCCCTCCCAGCAGTGTCAAGCTGAGAACCAAGCCTGCAGCACACGGGTCATTGGGAATGTTCACAAGGTACAGCATCCAAGACATGCAGCATAGTCTCTGTCTCAGTGACCTACTCTCCCTAGAAGCAAAAGACCTCCCTGGGTTCTCGTTGCTTTCCCAGAGAGGCTAGGCAAACCAAAAGTACTGTGTGGCCACTGGAATATCAAAACCTGCACAGTCTTCTCTACTTTTCCTTTTTCAGGGAATAACTAATATACATTGAAGTCAGTGTGTATGTGTGTGTATGTGTGTGTGTGTGTGTGTGTGTATGTGTGTGTATATGTATGTATGTGTATTAGTATAACTAATATACAGTAAAGTCAGTATGTATGTGTGTATGTGTGTATGTGTGTATGTGTGTGTGTGTATGTGTGTATGTATGTATGTATTAGTATAACTAATATGCAGTGAAGTTCATTTCAAGTGTACAGGCCAAAGACTTGTGACATTCCTGAATACCCATACAAGTTACCAACACTCGTCCATACAGAACATTCACACACCTCAAAGTCCCCTGCGATCCCCTCCATCCATCTTTGTTCCTGTTTCAATGGCACCAGGACATGACTGGTCAGCTTTCTACCAGTAGCTAGTAGGGATTTTCTTTTTCTAGAATCTGAATGAGTAGAAAACTGTACATGTTCTTTTCTATCCAGTATGGAATCTGTAAGATCCTCTGTAAATTACTAAGCTGGTTCCTTTAAAAAAAAAAATTCTGAGCTATATTAGCCTATATGGGTGGTATAGAATATTGTTTTTATATATTCAAACTATAGTCTATTTTTTCAAATGCTGTATTACTTACTTTTCTCACCTAACATGAAGGAACTTAGTAGAGACAGTGGTTTGGGCTTTTAGTGTTAACTACTACAGTCCCGCATGAACCAGAGGGCATGATGGGGGAATCATAACTCTATTTGCTCACATCTAGGACAGATTAGAGAGAGTGCTAATCCTCACTGGGCTTTCCACGTCATTCCCTTATGTTCAGTCTGGGTCTCCAGCACATGGGATGGTGCCATCAACGTCAGGATGGGCCTTTCTTCCTCAGATAATTCATTCTGGAAAGATGCTAAAGACGCCTTTCCTAGGCAATTTTAAATCAAGTTTACAACGAAGATTAACCACTACCCCTGTGAATTCATGTCTGAACTAACCAGGTTAGAGGCCATTATGAATACAGCTTACATGAACTTTCAAGCACAAAGCCTTTGCGTGGACATACTTGCCCAGTTCTCTTGTGTAAATGCCTAGAAGCTGGCGTGTAGATCTATTAGTAAATATATGTTCAACTATGTCATCGGCTTTCCATGAGTGTTACAAGTATCTGAGTTAACCACCTTTACAAAGAAGAAAGGTTTGTTTTGGAGGTTTTAGTGCATGCTTGATTGGCTTATAGTTTTGCGGTCTGTAGGTAGCATATCATGGCCGACAAAGCTGCTTAACTTCATGGCCAGGGTGTGGTGGCTTGAATATGCTTGGCCCCATGGGAAATGACACTATTAGGAGGTGTGGCTTTGTTGGAGTAGGTGTGGCTTTGTTGGATGAAGTCTGTCACTGCAGGGGTGGCCTTCGATGTTCTGTGCTCAGGCTCTGCCCAGGGTGGAAGAGACCCTCCTCCTGGCCGCCTGCAGATCACGATGTGGAACTCTCAGCTCCTTCTCCAGCACCATGTCTGCCTGGATGCTGCCATGCTTTCTGCCATGATGATAACACTGTAACTGTAAGCTAGCTTCAATGAAATGTTCTTTTCTTTATATGAGTTGCCTTGGTCATGGTGTCTCTTCATAGCAATAAAACACTAAGAGGAAGGGTCTGGGGTCCCAGGAGTCTTTCTAAAGGCACACACCTAACACCCTGAAGACCTCCCACATCATCTTCTAGTAATGCCACTGGCTGGAGACCAGTCTGTAATACGTGGCCTCTGAGGAGCACTTCAGATCTAAACTGTAGTTCCAACTTAACTAGGAATTGCCAAACTCTTCTGAAGTGGTCACATTTCCACCAAGAGTGCCCGAGGGTCCCGGTCATCTGCCCCCATTGCTGCTGCCTGCCTGTTTTCCCCGCTGTGTAACTCATATAACGTCTATTTTAGCTCTAGCTTTCATTTCCTTGATGACTAACAGTGTTGAGCATCTTCCCATGTGTTTTTGCCTCTAACTATCTTCTTTGGGAAAGTGTCTGTTCAGATCTTTGCTCAGTTCTGAACTGAGATGCCGCCTGCCCCCTTTCATTTCACATTTTAATGTAAAAATTTTGTTCGTTCTGGACGAAGGTTTTAAAATCTGACACGTTTGTGGTAAATATTTTATCTTAGGTTTCACGTTCTTTACAACGTCCTTGGGTGAGCAGGCTATTTTATCTTCCTGAAACACTACCTTTTAAAAGTGTTTTGTTGCTTATGCTGTTTTATGTGTGTGTGTGTTAAGAAATGCCTAGGTTACAGAGATGGTTTGGTGGTTAAGAGAACTGGGTGCTCTCCAGAAGATTGCAGGTTTGATTCCCAGCAGCCCCCATGGCAAAACATAACCACCTCTAACTCCAGTTTCAGAAGATCTGACACCTTCTTCTGGATTCCTCAGGCTCCAGGCATACACCTGATGCACAGACATGCATACAGGCCAAAACCCACACACACAAAAATTAAAGAAATATTTGCCACAACCAAGGTCTTAAACATCTCCAAAATTTTCATAATTTTGCCTTTCATGTTTAGGCCTATCTTATTTTAAATTAATGTCTCAACTTTGTTTAGAGAAAGTTCATTTCACAATGGGTGACAGTCAATGCAGGCCAAGACTGGCCAAGGTGCCAAGTACAAGCCATGAGCAGCTAGCTGTGGACGATTCGTGTCTGTTAACCTACCCTGTATTTAAGGTTCAGGGAACATCATGGAAGTGTGGGCAGAAAAACAAAACCATAAGAGAAGGAGAGCTGTCGGATGCTAACTCCTGGATATGACATCGCTCTGTACACATCAGCTCACAGCATGTGTTAGCTGCATAGTGTCAAGCCAGTCGGAATTCTAACATGGGGGAGGGAGGGTCCCCAAAGCCCTATGCCTGGTAGATTAATAGTGATGGCTGTGGAGGGAGGGAAATCACTCTCCTTTGGGGACGTGACTGCCACCAGGTTGTCCATGCTTCTATGGATGGCTCCACACCAGGGTGGATGTGGATTCCACTAGTGGGACTCAGGAGGTTATGACTAACAAGAGCATAGGGTGGGAGGGGGCAATGTAGGATAGGGAGGGGCAGTGTAGGATAGGGAGGGGCAGTGTAGGAGCACTAGGGAGAGGTGGAGGTGGTGAACAAAATGTATCGTATAAATGTTTTTCTGTACCGTTAGCCAATAGTCCTGACATCTTTTGTTGTAACCACTATCATTTTCACCATTGAATTGCATTAACACTTTGCCAAAACTCATTATATGTACATATTACATATATGTGTGTATTGCACATATGTTTCTATTTGAAAGTTCTCTTGACAGTCCAATTGTATTTATCCATCTATTTTTAAGTCAATATAATATTGTTTTGATGGCTTCAACTTAGAATCGACTAGTGTAAGTCATCAGTTCACTCTTCTTCAAAACTGGCAGTTTCTTTGCCTTGTGACTTCCTTTGATATATAATCTTGGCATATATACATAAATGCATATGTGTATAATATATTGTATAGTGTGTGTGTGTGTGTGTGTATGTGTGTGTGTGTGTGTGTATGTGTGTGTGTGTGTGTAATAATTCAATGTCAGTACATAAAGATTTGACCTGTGCTTTTTCACTGGGGCACCATTAGGAGTCCACAAAAAGATATCCGGCATTTAAGTACCCCGACGTGGTGGATTACCCAACCACACAATGCAGCAAGCAGGTGATCTTGTTCATGTGGATGGCTTCACACACGTGGGAACCTAGGGTATGGAGGCTCACAGAAGCAATGCAGGTTTGCCCTTGCCAGCCTCTGCAGCAGAGAATCTGTACCAGCTCACGTTCCTGCTGCTCTGTGGTTGGTGGCTTGATGAAACACTCAGGTGCAGTTTTATTTTGCATTTCTCTTACTATGAGCAAGCTTGAGTGATTTTTCATGAGTCCGCTGTACCTTTTCTGTGAACTATTTCTCATCAGCTGCTTTCTGTTTTATTTTGGTTTTTAGTTTACATGGTGCTTTTTGTTTTGCAGTGGGTCGAATCTGGCGCCTTAGGCATACTTAGTAAGCTGTCTATAAGTTAGCTGCTGACACGTAGCTCTACAAATGTTTTTTTTTTTTTTTTTGTCTCATTTTTAAAATCTTCTAAAGCATTTTAATAAACTTTATTATTTAAAAAATGCAAATAAAAACATTAAATACCCCCAATGACCAGATCCAAAGTCTTTTCAAACCAATGAGCTTTCCCACAGGGTCCTCACAGCCTTTCGGGTGGGGGCTGTGGGATAGGAAGGAAAGAATTATTTGATTTCAGAGCCCATAATATCTCAAAAAGCTTACACCACAGAAGAAAATGATGTTCTGGAAGGAAGAGAAATCTCTCATCCCGGGAAGGCAGAGACTACAGTCCTTCTAGGGCCCAAGAGGACACTGAGTCAGAGGAGTGGCAGGGGCAGAGACCTGAGCTGACAGGGAGGAAGCCCAGTTACCCAGAGCCATCTGACCAGCCCCGAGGTGGACATCTGCTCTTGTGAAACAGCTTCCAATTAATTCTCAGTATCTTATTTACTCTCTCTGAAGCACGGTATTTACTTTCTACACAATCACCAAGCAAAGCTGTCCAGTGCCCCAGGCTGCAAACAACAATAATTCTCTTTCAACCACATCTGAAGGACCAAGTGCCCTTTAGTCTTACACACAGCTTCCACGAACAACTCTTCCCTGAAACCAGTTGTAGTTAGAAATGTCCAAATGAATCTACACTACACTCGCCCTGAAAACAAAGAAAAATAAACATTTCCTGTATCATTTTCTTAACAGTTACTGAAAACGTGGATCACAAATCCTTTAAATTCACCAAAAGAGATTAAGTAATGAACACCTGCCAGGCTTTCCGATGGAGACTTCCACACTGGGTTCTCGGATCTAATCCCTCACCCCCCTGCTCCCGCTTTCCCTCCCTCCTGCCCCCGGCAAAAGGCCATACTTTATTAATATCATTGCTTTTACAGATGGTCAAACTGGATGCCAGAGAGATCAGGTACTTGTCCCGTACCAGGTGCTAGCAAGCAGACTTTCTATTCAAATCTAGATTAAAGCCCTTCGCTGAGGTGAGCACCCGGGAAGGCATCTTTTCCTGCAATCAGCAGCATGGTCAAGACAGAAGGACGAAATAAGAAAGATGTATGCAGGAGAACCCATCACATCCTCAGGACAACAGTTAGGGGTTATGAGTTAAATTCAGTGCACCGATTTTCATGTTAGATCTTGGTTGTAAGCCTGATTTATTTGCTTGGGTTTGCCCCCCAGTGACTGGAGTTGTCAGGGGTGAGCTAACCAGCTGCTTGGCTAACAGCTGTCAGAACAACCCCTTTTCTGTGCTCAGCTACAGTGGTTGCTAAGCAGCCCAGGTAGGGGATGATTCCAAAACTATAAAGGACCGAGTCTGAATGGGGAATGGGGATCTAGCCTGCCGTCTCTATGGTTCCCACATCTAGTGGGGTTGGGAGAGACATTGGTACCATCCCATCAGGGATATGAGTAACTCTGACTTCAGCTCCTTTAGTCATGGCGATCACGAGAACCATCAGTCAGCTGGCTATCGCTTGTGTGATTCCTCCAGCTGTTGCAATGGTAGCTCTGTTTTGACCATCTCATGGTTGCTCAGGGAGGCCCCTGCCCAGTCACAGGTGCCTGGAAGAGATTTCCTTCCAACAATATCAACCAACAGTAGCTTTCCTGACTACTACCCCAACCATGGCTTTTGCTTTGGGGAAACAAAAGTCATTTATTAAGGGCTATTCTAGTCACTCTAAATCAACTCTTGAAAATGTTTTGTCAGCCATTGACAGCATCAGATGATCAGTCACAGACACTCCAGAAATCACTTCAGCCCTGTATGTGGTTGCAGGCAGGGGGCTGTGCGCATGGGTGAGCAGCTATGGAAGCTGCCTGCCTCTCCTTGGTCTAACCAGATCTTCCTCCTGCACTACCTACTGAGCTGCAGTGCTAGGCATTCACAGAGCCTCTTCTAGGTGGTCCTATTGCCTACCTTGTGATCTTTATCATGGATGGAGTGGGTTGAGCTGATAGCACAAAAAGCAGACGACTGTCTGGGCCACCTTCCTTAGGCTCCCCCCCCCCACACACACACCTCCAGTAGTAACTAGAGGGCGACTGATGAGTTCCAGAATGGCCCTGAACAGAGCCAGAAGAAGACCATGAAGGACTGCAGTGTTTCTGTGGAGAACTGAGACTCTGCAGACTGCAGACAACAAAGGTTGCAAAACGACAAGACGATGCAAGAGAAAGACTACTGTGGAAAGCCAAGAGCTGGAAGAACAACAAGCTTCAGCCACCTCAGCCCAAAGCCAGGAAGAGTTAGTGTCTCTGCATGTGGAGGAGTGACAGAGCTGACAGCAAACAGCAGAGGCTCCCAACCCCCCCCCCCCCCCCCCAAGGCTCAGAGCGGCTGGCACTAAGAGAGCTTCAGTTTAACAGTCACACTTTCCATCCAAACATGGTGATAGAGCCCTTGGCTGGCTGGCAGTAATAATGATCATAATTTATCATTACCAAGTCAGGTTCATCTAGGAAATGCTGAGTTTGTGATAAAGAGTTTCGGGCGGGGGGAGGGGGGAAGGGAAGGCACCACACAATAAAATGAATAAGAACAGAATCCTCAAGTTTAATCTTCATACAGTTTTGAAAATTCCATAGATTTAGTTAAGAGCAACAACCATTTCAGCACAAGCTAGTCAGTAAATCACCCCGAGCAAGGCTGGGTCCAGGTGATATACTTCCTGGCAGACAGGGCTTCTGGATCACACGGCTTTGCTGACACAGCTGCTTCTGCAAAGGTTTTTTTTTTTTTTTTTTTTTTTTTTTTTTTTTTTTTTGATTTATAGTTTGAAGTTAAAATTAGCAAAGAGTTTTTACAGCAGCACAAAGCCATATGCATCTTTCTGTCACTATCTCCAAATACTGCCTGCATTTGGCTTTCGCGTCCTTGCTTCTGTCACTGTCCCCACATACTGCCTGCATTTGGCTCTCCTGTTCCCTGCTTGACTAGAAACTAGGTTTGGATGCAGAGAAGAAAAGGAAAAAAAAACAAAACAAACAAACATGGAAATCATTATAAAACTATATGAGATATTTTAAAGTCTTTGAAGCATTGTTTGGCTTCTATTATCACTTCTGGAATTAGTGCACAAAGAGGAGGAAGAACTGATACCTTCAAGTGTTCTGCTAACTCCCACCCTGCCTCTGCCACATCCTATTTTTCAATGTCTGCACACACGCAGAGAAATGAAAACAGACTATGCTCTCTGTGGGCCACAAATGGGGTTTTCTTTTATCTGGTATTGCATAGCCGCTAGAAGTGTGTTTCTAATGAAAGCAATCACTCACTGGTAGTTTTGTGTTTGTTGTTTCTGTTTGGGACTACTCACCCAAAGAGTCTAAGACCCCTTCCATTCTTCAATGATAAATTAATTATATATATATATATATATATATATATATATATATATATATATATATATATCCAAAACATCAAATACATGCCTGGCAACTCTGAGGCAGAGGCAAATCACTTTCATTGTTATTAATTTTTTTTTAAAGAAAAAATAAATCACCATAGAAACAAAGTAACCCTTTAAATCATCTCTCCTCTGTAAGTATCCTTGTAAATGTTTCTGCTATCTCAGGGGGAAAATGTTTCACACAACATCGGCCCTAAGCGTGGAGGTTGGCTCACTGCAGCTCCCAGGGAGCTGCTACCCAGGAGCGATTGAGGTCTGTGCCTCCTTAGCCCAAAACAAACTCATTATAGCAATTGTGCTGGAATAAATTATGTACACACATCACTTTTTCAAAGCCTCACTTTATCTTCTTGTCTAGCAAATCTTCTGCTAAAATGTTATTGGAAAAATGCAAAAGGGCATTGATTTTAACTAATCTCTTTTGCCTATTCAGGCTAGTCTCAGGAGAGTGAGGGTGCACAGGGCCAGGCAGTGACACTTACAGAGAGGGAAAACAAGACTCTTTACTGAACACAAAGAATCTTCACTCCGTGAATAATCTAGTCTTGGCATATTAAGGAATGGGGTTTGTATTTTTCAGCAATAAAAAAAAATGCAGGTTTTCAAATGTAGGAGTGGCAAATAGAATAATCTAGAAAAGAACTCTGAAAAATGCCCTGCTTCTTAAAAATTTAGTAGCACATGAAAAAAAAAAAAAGTTCTGTTCACAGATTTTACTCAAAATATTCCAGGTAGGAAGCATTAAGATTCCTGACTGTTGGGTGCTGGATATTCTTGGTGGCAGAAACAAAGCATAAACCAGTAACTAACCCCATGTTAGAGGAGCAATAAATTCTTTAAGGTTGTTCTTGAAAAGGCTTTACAGTTTGATTAAACGGAGTGCACTGACTAGTTTTGGGTCAACTTGACACAGGTCATTTGGAAAGAGGAAACCACAACTGAGAAATGTCCTCACCAGATTGGGTTGTGGTTCATCTTCTTAATTGATGATTAATGTCGAGGGCCCAGAGCCACAGTGGGTAGCACCATTGCTGGGCTGGTGGTCTTGGTGCTATAAGAAAGCAGGCTGAGCAAGCCATGGGGAGCAAGCCAGGGGTCAGCTCTCCTCTCTACCCTCCATCTACACCTTCCTTCAGGCCTTGCCTCGAGTTCCTGCTCTGACTTCCCAGGATGATGAACTGTAAGAGATGAAGCTGCAAGAGGAAATAAACCCTTCCCTCCCCAACTTGGCTTTGTCATAGCAATAGAAACCCTAAAACAGGGATTTTTTTTTTCACAAAGAAGAGGAGGAAGGGAAGAAAGAAAAGAGGAGAGGAGAAGAGAGGAGAGGAGAGGAGAGGAGAGGAGAGGAGAGGAGAGGAGAGGAGAGGAGAGGAGAATAAGAAGGAAAGTCTTTTTATTAAAGATCAATAAGCCAATTAGAACTTAAAGTCTCCCACACCTTGTCTCACAAATGGACCCTTATTCTGACATGTTAAATTACATAGCACCTAGGTCTGGGAACCATAGGCTAACACAGGCTGAAATCAAGGAGAGCAAAAAGGGCCATGGAAGTCAGAATCACTCTTACAGTATCTGCTTAGACACTTCAGTCAGCTGGGCCACGCGATGCTAAAACTTGGGTTCAAAGAACATTGTTTAAAGAGTGAGTTTTTTTATTCTATATATTTTACATCCTTTAACATAATCATATAAATTTTAATATACATGATATCCATTCGATTTTATAAAGTAGATTTCACTCAAAGCTACATTTATTTTCTGCTCTTTAAGAGTCAAAGTCTCAAAACAGCAAGTGATTTGAGGACCACTCTACAGTATCAGTGTCTTACGAAACACAGGGAAAGTTTTGTATAATCAGGGCTCAAGGAAGCAGTTGACCTTTCTGGAAATTTTAGAAAAAAACTCCTAAGCAGGAATAGTGTGCTGAAGTCTGTCAGAAGTTGGCTTCTTAGTCTCCTATCTCAACTTGACCAAGCCTTAGCAATTCCTTAGCAACAAATAAAACCCTCAATTCAACATAAAACAGCTCTAGCATCACCAACACATGACATCTGCAGGTCAACTCTATGAAGTAATGTTGGGCGGCCAGCACGATTGGAAAACCAAGCCTTCGGCTCTCCAGTATCCCTCCCGTTCTTAGCCTCGGCTCTCATTTCCTTACATTGATGGGGTCATTCACGTTACTTAATTATGAAATCAATGAGATGCCTTACCTTGTGGTGCCCAAACTCATTCAAAATGCTTCCCAGTTTTCTGGTGTTGCTATGCAGCTTCTGAGCAGCCACAGCTGGATGCGGATCCCGCCAATCGATGGACAAGCGGTGATGCCAGAGGCGCTGGCTCTCCAGAACGTGGGCTGATTTGACACTGGGGTCAAAACGATGCACTTCACAGCCACCGTTAGCCATGCTCACCTCAAAGTGTGTGTCATCGCTCCCCAGCCTAGAGACCAGAGAAAGAAAAAATATTATATATACATGATATATATGGTATATATCATACATATATAATGAAGCAAAGTTAGATGAACAAGTTGACAATTCTAATGCCACTCTTTCTAGTGATATATTTTCTGTCTTAAAGCACATCGGATGTACACATTCAGTGAACTTTACATATGCAGGCTCTACACACACACACACACACACACACACACTGCAGATCAAAGCCTCTGCATAAGAGAAAACTTATCTGCTAAACACAAATCACAAAACCACTAGGCAAATACATAGGCACCTGTGAGAATGGTTTATTTAAGTTGTAAAATATATTGGCAATGAGAAATAGGAATATCCAGTAGCTTCAATACGGATGCTGTGATCTGTATAACCACAGCAGCTGGGTATAGAGTAAGAGACTGGAGGGGTATGGTCCAAGGATGGAGAGGAAGAATGTATAGTTATAGACGGGAAAATTAGGACAGGAGGATTGAGTAGAGATGGGAAAGGACACAAGCAGTAAAGAAGGGAATACCAAGAGAAATAACTAACGCTGAGGGCCATCTGAGGTCATATGGAAGCCTACTATGGTAGAAGCTTCAAAAGCCATATACCCATATGAAATTAATATAAATTAAATCACCAAATAAAATAACTAAAGTCCCAATTGCCATTAAGTGAAACCCTCAGTTTTAGCGATGGGCTATGTCTAATTGAGTTGTTGCCTAAAGAGGTCCGGTGAAAACCTCAAACAACTCAGGCTGCTGCTGAGACTAGTGGTTGCTCTCCGCGAACTTATAGTAAGGCATTATTGCTGAGCTGAAGACAACACTTACATCCCTCACTTAAATACCTCACTGCACACGGGAAATATCACGGCGGTCCCCAGTGAGAGCTTTCGCGCTTCCTAACCAGTGCTCCTGTACTAGAAGCTACTCTGCATGCCACCAGAGAGAAAGGTAAACACCAACCTAGTATATACAACACCCTGTGACTAAAATGGTGACCTGCCTGCATGATATGCCTTTGCAACTGTGGCACAAACCACTATCAGATTAAATTTAAAGTCCACCCCCTGAGAAGGAACCCATTCCAACATTGATTAGGTGGTATAGAACCTGAGACGAGACAGACCTTCAGGCCTAGGGAGAAACCAAATACCCCTGTTCTGCTAAAGGACCTTAGCAATAAAATGAATCCTAATGATAGTCTACTGTTCCCAAAGATCAGTGTTTCGTTCAGGCATCACCAGAGACTCTTCCTCCTGCCGTAGATGGAAACAAATACAGAGACCCATAACTAGACAGCGTGTGGAGAGTGGGAGACATCCCGTCAAGGCTCAGGGAGCTGTATATAAGAGGGGGTGGAACAACTGTAAGAGTGAGTGGGGATGGGTGCCACCGAGGAAACAGTAGCTTCCAGACTGACCCACATGTGAACTCACAGAGACTGTGGCGTCATGCACAGCGTCTGCACAGGTCTAAGTCAGATGAGATCCCAGCACTGAAATGTGAACTACACATGAGCTCCCATCCCTAATCCAGAACCTATCTCCAGTTGACAACCATTTACAAAGGAAAAATTCGTTTTCTCCAACAGAGTTTCATTTGGGTATATAAATTACACTTGACAGTGGGCCTCGTGCCCAGCAGTGGATGACCAAGACAAACAAACCCAAGGGTATTTTTGGAGATTTTGTTTTTGTTTCATATGGCATTTGGGATTTTTTTTGTCATGTTTTGTTTTCACCTTACTTGTCTTTTGATTGTATATTATGGTTTCCGATTTTGTGTTGGTATGGGTTTCGTTTTTGTGTTGTGTTTCTGTATCTCTGGCGGGTTTTCTTGGCTGTTGTTAATACTGTGTGTTTGTTTTTATTTATCTATTAGTTTTGTAAGGAGAGAGGGAAAGAAGGTGTGGTGTTGGAAGAATGAGAAAGTGGACATTGAATGACCTAGGATGAGCAGAGGAGGAGAAGCAGAAATCAGAATACATTGCATGAAGCAAAACTTATTTTCAACAGAAATAAAAATATCCACCAGTGTAATTTTTTCAACATAGGCCAAAAAGGATAAGCCTGGAATTTGTTCCCTTGAGGGGACAGAATTCTACTGAGGCTTTAATTCATCTCCTTGATGCTAATCCCCACACTGGACTTGTGGGCAGCGCCTTGTTCTTTTAAATGGTTTGTATTTTAAAGTAGAGCAGTTAAAGCAAAAAGGTAAGTGTGTGTCCTTCTACTAGAGCCAGAGTCCGGAGAACGGAGCTATACCCAGCTCGCCTTGATAAGGGGAAGCAATTGTGATCGGGTTACACCTAAGCACCTAGCATGCCATGTAGTCAGTTCAAATGCTTAAAAACACCGAGCTACTAAGAAAAATGTCTTGTTTAGTGTGAGAATCACCACATTGGTTAAAGCACCAATTTGAGTAGAAAACATACAATTAACTAGAAAAGAGTAGCGTTTTAAATGGCAGATAATACTTCTCTGCCAAATTGTTTATGATTTTTTTGAGAAGGGAAAGAGACAGAGAGGGGCAGAGGGTGGAGGAAGGAGGGGGAGGGAGGGAGGAGGAGGAGAGAGTCAGAGTCTTGCTATGCAGCCTAGCTTGATCTTGAACTCTCAATCCTTCTGCCTCAGCTTCTTCCTCAGTGGAATACGGGCATCTACAGCCATGTTAGATCTAAAGTCCTGCGACTACTTATGATTTAGGATAGCAAAAAAAAAAAAAAAAAAAATCTCACTGAATGTTGGCAACATACAGTGACCAAACCCAAGCTAGTACCGCAGAACTCTACCCTCTTAGACAACTGCGCTGACTGTCACAGAATTCGGGCACACACAGAAACAGAGACAACAAAATTGTTCAGCGGGTTTTAGTGAACCGAAAGGAGCTTCCGGTGCAGAAACCATCTACCTAAACCTTTAAGGTTGTCCTGTTTGCCTTATTCTTGCCCTTCACCCTACTCTATTATTCTCTTCAGCAATAGATACCCTGACAAGTCAGTCAGCCCCATATCCCTCACCAGACCCTGTTAATCTACTTTAGCCAGAAAGATTCAACCTTCCCATTTCTTCTACCTGAGAGGTCCTGTTCTATAAAACCCAGGCAGATCCCTCTCTCCCTCCCTCCCTCTCTGCCTGCCTCCCTCCCTCCCTCTCTGCCTCCCTCTCTCCCTCTCTGCCTGCCTCTCTCCCTCCCTCTCTGCCTCCCTCCCTCTCTGCCTGCCTCCCTTTCTGCCTGACTGACTCCCTCCCTCCCTCCCTCCCTCCCTCCCTCCCTCCCTCCCTCCCTCCCTCCCTTCATTATGATTGGGATCAGACCCAGAGCCTTAAGCATGCTAGCCAGGCACTCTACTCCCTGGGTTACATTAAACTCGTTTCTTATAATTCTAGGTCTACACATAGGGGAAAAAAGGTAAGAAGCAGAGAAAATGAAAAGATTTCTAACACTAGAAATTGTAACCATTAACGTCTAGAGGTTAACATGTTTAGTAGGTTTTTTTTGTATCTTTCCAGAATTTTTCTAAATATATACAAGGAATGGTCTCTGATTGGCAGGGGGCGGAGTGGAGCAGTAAGAGAAAGGGAGCAGGGTAAGACCCCCAGAACACACCCAGTGAGATTAACATCACAGTGCATGTAGACTATCAAGTAATGGGATTTCACCGTGGCATTTCCACACCATTTAATTTTAACACGTAAATATGTACTATGTCGGGAAGCCGTAAGCCATGCTCACACACCTAGTGTGTGCAATTCTGCCTTCTGTGTATTTAAAATAATGCGTTTCCCAGGCTTAGCTTACATTGATCAAGTTTCTTGGCAGACGTAAAAGGCAAGAGGGAGAGCCAAGGTGTTGCGCGACACGTCCCAACGTCATAGAACCGGGAGAGGAGTCCACGTCTGGCACCTCCAAATCACGCGCTCTGTGGATTCTCTCCTTCGCCGCAGGTGACCTGGGTCACGGGGCTCTGGAGGAACATTCTTCTCAAAGTCCGGAAAGTTGCCTCATTTTAGAGAGTGAGGCCGCATTGACATGTCTTACTCCTGACTCTCCTGTGTCCTAGACAGGTGACAGATAGATCCATAATGCTGCCACAGAAAACTTTATGTAATGTCTCCAGCTCCCAGGATATACAGCAGCGTTCAGATGCAGCACAGAGCGGCTACTTACTCCCATTCACTGACTTACTCCGGTATGTAAATGAGTATTTACAGGCTGCTCTACAGAAGTAAGGAATTCACTGGCGTGAGAACAAATAGAATATAAGTGTCCTTGAGCTGAGGGAGTTCACAAGGCCGTGAAAAGGAAAGAGCACTTTAAAGAATTACGGTAACACCTGTTATTAATACAAAAAATATGAAAGAAACCATCTTTAACTTATTGAGCTGCAAAGCAAATTTGCAGCAGACAAGTTTACTCAATAGAATTATTTTCTTTAGGGTTAGTCTGTAGAGCAAGTAGCACAGATCAGATGTATGGCGTCCATCTCAAGGTCTGCAGAGGACAGGTCCTGTTTTCCCTCCTCCTGTCTCTGCTGCTGCCATACAAACAGGTAGAAGGGGAAACAGTGGCTGTGTTTGTTTTCTGAAAATTGCATGCATCTTTTCTACCCACAGTCACTGCCCACAGCTAATCACAGGGCCACTGCCCTACAGGGAAAGCTGTGACCTCGGGCCTTTATACCCATGCCCCAGTTCCCAAATAACGACTATGAGGAGTATTATTTACAAATAAAGGCCTATAGACCATAAACTAGGTTTGTTCCCCAACAAGCTCATAAGTCATTTTAACCCATTTATATTATTCTATGTCTGCCACACGGCTAGTTTCATCCATCCTAGTTCATCAGAGTGGGGAGTGGGATCTTCCCACACCCGACTATCTCCCAGGATTCCCCTCTCTCTCTGCCTTATGTCCCACCTTCTAATCCTGTCTCAGCTTACTGGCCATCAGATTTTATTGACAGGTGATGCTTCCACACAGCACACAAGAGATTATCCCTACAGAAAGCCAGGAAATGCAGGAATCCACACAGTGGCTGTGTGTCTTGCTAACTAAAGTTATGTTACCAGAGGACTAACAGAGACTAGGCAGTAGGGGACAATGAGAAGCTTCCACAGTTCCTCTCTGAAACACTGTGGCAGTTAAGTTGCTCATTCAAAGGCCTCTAGTTAAGACTGTCATCCTCCCTCTAAAAGAGAGAGGTGAAGTTATCTGATTAACTAATAAATATCATCACACCAGTGCTGGGAATCATAGGACACACTGAATTTTTCAGCAGACCAAGACTATCAAATCTAAAAGGTTTTTCTGAAGAAGGGAAAGACTTACAGGGCTAAACTTCCAAAAGTAGACTAGACTGGAATATCAGGACAGCCATGTTGACCATCCATCTCTGATGTCTCAAAGTAAAGCAACCAGGTTCCCTGCATGAGCTGTGTGGGGTATACACTAAACAACTCTGAGATGTGCTTTTCACATGGAATCGCCTTCACAATAAGTTCCTGGTAGCTGGTACTAAGAATTCTTGAAAGACTGGTGGTTTTTTAATAAAGTTCTATGCCAAGTGCTCTCTGGACTAACTATGGGTGTGCTTTAAGTATGTGAACCATATGTATTGGCAACCATGATCTCTTATATACCACAAAAAGGCAAAAGGAACAGACTGTGGCAGGTCTGTGGTTAGTCTTTTTTTTTTTTTTTTAAAGCAGGATTGCATGTACACGTAAGTGAGGCTTATGGTTCCTGAGAATCAAAAGCTTAGACCGTAAGGACATGAAAAGACCTCAGGATCATTACTCAGAAGGGAAAGACAACTGAAGCCACGGTGAGATCCCAACCACCAGGAGGGGTATAACTGAGTGGTCCAATATGATGTTGATGGGATATGGGGAAATTGGACCAGTCATAGATTGGTAATGGAAGTGTAAAATGGTATCTATTCAAGATAATTCAAAAGATGCAGGCTCAAAATTATACATCAGTGTTCATCTCAACATTTATAATAACTAAAAAGGCAACCAAGGCAATGGCCATCACCTGATGGGTGACGTGACACACTGTAGACTTTCCATACAACGGACTAAGGCTCAGACATAAAGGACATGGAGGACATAGATGAGCTCTGAAAACGTTGTGTTAGAGACAACGGTCACAAAACAGTGCACATTACATGATCCTGTTTACATGAGATGTCTAGAGTGGGTGACTGTAGGCAGAAAGTCAGGTTAGTGTTTGCTCACGGCCCTCGGGTAGGCAGGAAGGGGTAGAACAGCTGGAGGATAAATCCTGGAGGGACATTGGGGGTGATACACACCAGTTCAGGACTTTGGGGGAAGAGAGAATAACGAAAAATGTTTTAAACTTAACGGTAGTGACTTAAAGAAATCCCTGACTTGTGCATTTAAGTGTGTGAACTAGATGTGGGTAAAGCTGTTTTAAAAGCTTTTAAGAAAACAATAAAAATAAATCTAGAATACAGATCGGCAAAGTTCTCAACCCTCATCACTGAGGGGGGAGGGCTGGAAGCGGTAAGAAGTGTTTTCCGTCAGGGTGGGAGCAAACCAGCAGGGTCAGGAAAGGCATTGTAGCCTGGTGGTGGAATCTGTAACCTAGAGCTATAAACTGCAGACTACTTGTGTGTGTGTGCGTGTGCGTGCATGTGTGTGTGTGTGTGTGTGTGTGTGTGTGTGTGTGTGTGTGTGTGTGTGTGTGTGTGTGTGTGTGTTTATGGGGTGATGTCTGAAAGCACAAAGAGGATAGTTAATAAAATCTTTTATAAGTATTGCTTTGTGTGCTAATAACATTGCAAATTTCCAAAATTTCATTTAAGACATGGAGCCAGACATGGAAGTATATGCCTTTAATCCCAGAATGCAGGTGATAGAGGCTTTCCAGGACTATGTGTCTACCTTGGTCTGCATAGGGTGCTCCAGAACAGTCAGGGCTACATAGTGAAACCCTATCTTAAAAAATAAATAAAACTCATGTATTTTTAGAACAACACCACCCCCAAAAGAATGAAATAGATTTTAGGGAGCACAGGCATGCACACAACACCCCCTGACCCCCCACTTCTTCTATTTACATATATAGCATACCGTACATAGACACAACGTACATCTGTGCACCTATGGTATTACCAGACAACAGACAGGGTGTCAAGGAGCGAGTATCTAACAATACTGAGAGCCGCAATCCTCTCCTTCCCCATTCACATATGTGCTAACACTTTTCCTTCTGGCTCCACCTATGTTCTGGAAAACAAACGTATTTGGCCATGAGGCTCATTCATTTTTATTGCAATGCTCCCAGCCACCAGAAATTGCAGGTTTTCTGTTTAAAACACTGGCTCGTGTTGCCTCGCCATGTGTGACTTAGGAAATCTTCTGTCTTACACCAAGAAATTACGTCTTGAAGCTGAGTTGAAGCTGAGTGGTGTAATTTAAGACAGCAGGCCTCTGCCTCGGTTCTTCTTTTCCATTTTGATGGACAGTTCTCCCCTAAAACACAGCTAGTGGCATGAAAGTCAGCTGGGTGTCTGCCCTCTCTGTTCCTCTCATCCCATCTCCCACCACGCCTGGACAGTCCCCTCACCAGTCTCCACCCTGAAAGACTTGCTGAGCAGAGCCTGTCTAAAGTTGTAAGGTGTAAACTATCCTCTGAGCCTACAACCTAGTCTGGGTTTGGTTTTTTGTTTTCTTTTCTTTTCTTTTTTCTTTTCCATTCCCCTTCTTTTCCTTCTCATCACCGTTTGCCTTCCTTTCCTGTCCCCTCCTGTATGTACACTCTCCACTCTTTGAAAACTGAAAAGGGTCTGCGTTTAACTTTTCCACAATAGCACACGTTGTGGCAGACAGACACTTGTCTTTCTAAACCCACTGTGGAATATGAAACTTCCACAGCCAGCAGAGAAACTTCAGCCTGAGAGAGACAGGGATGAGGGTAAGGGAGGAGAGATGCTGAGGTGCATCAGACACAGGACCATCAGCCTTTGTCTTCTGTCTCCGGGATCCCCATGCTGGGATGGTGCCCCACAGTTACATCTGTATCTGCAGTTTGCCTGGGAACCCCAGGGCCCAGCAGAGACACGGCTTCCTCTCAGCCCTTCTCTGGAGTTCAGACACACACTTGGGGAGGTCACAGGCTCCAACCCCCACTTCTCACACATCTGTCCCAACACTCCTTCACTGGTAACCCAGGGCCAACATTCCCTGTGGTGGTTCTTCACGTCAGAGCCTCTGCTTGTGTGTCTCCCCTCAGGAGCAACTGAGATGGCCGACAGCCAACTGCTTGTCCTGCAATAAGGAGTTCATCCGAGCAGGAGGGCCGTCTAGATCCCAGACACCAAGTCATAGAACAGTCACCACCCTTACACAGTCCAGGCATCATTTTGTCTTCTACCACAAGTAACTTCTTTCGATTCCAGTGTTCTGTCTTTCTTTTATTTTTCCTTGTTTGTTTGTGCGGTTTTGTTTTCGTTTGGTTTGGGTTTGACGGTTTGGTTATTATGTATTTTGTTTTGGGGACAAGGTCTCATTTTGGGACAGGACTGGCTGGCCTTGAGCGCACAAAGATACACCTGCCTCTGCCTGCCAAGTGATGGATTAAAGGTGTGTGCCACCAGGCCCAGCTCGATTGCAGTTTGTAATAAAAGCTTTCGTGGTTTTCATCAAACATCGACCCTTATAATCTATTCATATCTGCCTCCAGTGTAATTCATAAGATCTCGTTTGCTTTTTGCATAGTTGATTTTGAATGTAAATGAGAGACATTATTTTTTCCTCTGTGTAATAATCTGAAATCTTGCTGCAGAACTGTCTTATCTAACAGCTTGGAGGCATTAAGTGGGGGAAAGAATTTCAAAACACCCCCTAAATAACTCCCCAAGTTTTATTTTATTCAGTTATATGCTTTAAATGAAATTATTGTGGAATGTAAAATGTTAAGCAGAACATAAAGGCAGTTTGGAACCAGGAAATAGGATAGAGATGACATTGCCAATTTGCATGCTACACTATGCAATTATTTTTTTGACCTACTTTCACACATTTTTAATGTGACATAAAATAAAGTCTGCTGTCAGGACTACCCATTCTTCCTACGGCCCTGAGGCAGAGCTGGTGACTTCCAGGAGAATCTCGGTTCTCACCGCTGGACTGTGAGGCTCCTGTGTGACTCATGATCCGTCTGACACATAGCTAGCATCTCCTTCTCAAACAACCCTGGACACAGCCAGTATCATCACACCAAGTCCCACCCAGAGACACCTGCAATGGGCCTCCATAGTTTCATTAACTTCACTCTTTTATTTGAATTCTTTCTCTGATTTTAAAAAATACACAATGACTTTTTTTTTCTTCCTTTTCTGACACAGGATCTATCTCTCGAATCCCAGGTTGGCCTTGAACTCTTCATACAGTGGAGAATGACTTTGAACTTCTGATCCTGCCTCTGCCTCCTGAGTGGTGGGATTCCGGGTATGAGCCACCACCATGCTTTTCTTTTGTAGAGCTGAGAATCAAGGTCAGGGCCACAAGCATGCCAGGCAGACACTCAGCTACATCTCTTGTCCACAAACTGCCTGTAACACTTTGATAGCCATGATTGGGTCCCCTCTTCACTAGCTCTTTCGGGGAAGTCTCCCCAACACCCAGATGACACATGACCAAAGAGTCTGGAAGATGTCTAGACATGAACAGTGGAATGGAGTAAGGGAATCTGTAGGTGAGACTTGGCACTGTGGTAGAGGTTGTCAGGGGTTCCTTGAGAAATGGACCCTGGCTCTGTGTCCACTGAAGCTTGAGCCAGACCTGTTGTAGCCTGTTGTTTGGAACCTGTTCTCCTGGAAGCCACCAGCTATGCTTCAAGACCCTAGGGAGAATGGGGAGTTATGACTGCAGACTTTATTTTATGTCACATTAAGAATTTGCGAGGAACAGGCATGTGACATCATGGAGGGTCTTCTTTCAAAATGCTTTTTTAAAATGCTGCAGTGGTCTAACCTGAGAACCTACTTGGCTTCTGTGAATAGCCTACTGAGCAGAACACTCCAAGCAAAAATGGTTCCCTCCTGCTTTGTTTGGAGACAGGTATCATTTTGTCCTGGCTGCTTTGTTTTACTACTTTGTGTGTGGGTTTTGTTTTGAAAACTCGATACAGGCTCGAGTTATCTGAGAAGGAACCACAGTTGAGAAAATTAGGTGGGGCTATAGGTAAGCCTGTAGGGCATTTTCTTTGGTGGTGGAGAGCCCAGTGCATTGTGGGTAGTGCCATCCCTGGACTGGTGGTCCTGGGGTCTTTAAGAAAGCAGGCTGAGCAAGCCACAAGAGCTTGGTCAGCAACGCTCCTCCTTGGCCTCAGCTTCTGTTCCTGCCGCAGTTCTTGACTGACCTCCCTGGGTGAAATGTGTGGGGTAGAGCTGTAAGCTTAGATAACCCTCCCCCCTCAAATTGTTTTTGGTCCTGGCGTTCTATCCCAATGATAGAAAGCTAAGACACATGTGTGACTTCAGGAATTTACAAAAAGCACTGGCGGACTTGCTGAAATAGTCTCATTGCTTCATTTCCATTCTTACACAGAACCTCTCTGAGTACGTGTGCATATCAAAGGTCATTTTCAACCTGTATGACTGAGTCAATTATTTGGCAAAACATACATCGTTTTTCCAAGAATTCCTTTTACTCCCCCACTCCATCCCCCACCCCCCCACCCCCCACCCCCGCCCCGCAAATGCAAAGCTATATATAGATTGATCACTGGTCACACACACACACACACCAAAAAACCAAACACCAAATAACTAGTAGTGGCCTTATCTGTCTCAGGTCATTCAAAACAGTGTATAGCATTTCTGATATCATCTTTTCCTCAATATAGCCATTGATACTTTTCCCCGTCTCTAACAAAGATGCTCCGATTCACGCTGGGAGCCTTTGGTTTCTCCAAAGGGATCTTCCTCATGCTGAGAACTGAAGCTGACACCTTATTACCAGCAGAATGGGAGAAAAAAGTGGTGCTCCAGCCAAGGTGACCTCAGTTGGTGATCTGCGGGCACCTGCAGCTTCACGGGAGACCAGCCTGAGACAAATCACAGCAACCACACATGCTGCACCCGCCTCCCCTGTTGTCACAGAAAAGGCCTTGGCTGCCTGCACGCTTGTTTGTGTTCTCAGCTATAAAAAAAAAAAAAAAAAAAAAAAAAAAAGTATTACCCTAAAGAGTAGAGGCGGCACCGCTTGCTGCGGATTTGATGAGGTAAGCCAAACCTGTCATCAAGACACACCAGCCAGGGCTTCGGTGCAGGGCTAGAGTCAGTAGCCAAGCTGTCTGTACCCATGTGGTCGCATGCAATCTGTAAGGATTGGAAATCAATATGAATAATTTAAAATGCTGGATGATAAACGGCAGGTAGAGACTTAACTGCTTTTCCCCGCTCCTGAAAACAGTAATAGGAGAGTTATGTCCTCCGCTGCTAACTACTGTCCTCCCTGGGGAACCACAAGACCCGATGTAAAACGTTCAGAGGAATTTCAATTACGTGCCAGATAAGAAGCCAGCTCCTGAAGACTCAGTGCGGGTTTGAAGGGAAATTAAAGGCTGTAGTGGCCATCTGCCTGGATTGCAAATTGGGAACCAGGATGGGATGGAAGAGGAGTCAGGGTGCTGTGCAGAGAGGGATGCTAGTCTGCCTAGTCTGGGGGAGGAACAGATGAGAAGGGTCTCTGGACTAAGAACTGAGCAGTGTGCCTACAGAAAGAGTGACACAACCCTGACCAAGATATTCACAGGTCACCAGTGCGTTACGGCAGACAGGTAAGGAGGGACCACTGAGGCCAGAAAAGTAACCTGTGTGAATAGCTGTGACCATCCCTGCTGAGAAGACGGATACTTTGTGGCAATCTCTAATGAGCTGCCTCCTGGGGGAGCGGGGTTGGAGCCCTGGCGCAGAAAAGTGCTGCCCAGTTAATGCAAGCGTTTCTCCTAATGCATCCATCAAAATTAAATAGAAAACCAAAGGGATGTGGACTTCGGCTAAGAGACTTCTAACTCCAAGTGCGTGATAAGCTTGGTAAAGGCGTGGGTTTGAGGCTGGTGCTGTGTGTGGCCAAGGCTGATGACACAGACGAAAACAGCTCTGAGTCCCAGGCATCTGTCTTACTGGGTGACCAAAGTCCCCCTCATCTTTATCCCCCAAAACTCTCCAAGCTGAGTGGAGCCATCACCCTGGAGACAAAAGATCACTCCAGATACAGAGGAGCTCTGCGGTTCACTACTCTTGTTTATTGGAAAACAACAGCAGGAGATAGGACTGTTACTACTGCTACTACTATTGTTGTTATTGTTTATTATTATTATTATTATTATTATTATTATTATTATTATTATTATTATTAAGATATTCTAGGGCTGGCAAGGTGTCTCAGCATGTATATCAGCATGATATCAACCTCTGCCCCTCATGTGAACACATAGAAGACAGTAAGCAGCAGCAGTGCACGCACGATCTTGTACACGCGTGTGCACACACACACACACACACACACACACACTGGTTAAGAGTGCTGGCTGCTCTTCCAGAAGACTAGGGTTCAATTCCCAGCACTCTAATCTTCAGTGTCAAATCTTCAGAGCAGGACACTGCCCTGGAGCAAAAGCCTCAGGCTTAGGCAGGACTCACAAAAGTGTCCTCTTCTAACCAGCCTCCTGAGGAGGCACCGTGCAGAACAGCGCTCAGGTTTAAGATGCAGCAATTTTCCCATTAGTGAATCAGCTCTGACCAATAATCAGACTACAGTCCCAGAGGATTTAACGCCCTCTTCTGGTCTCCAGTGGGTACTGCATGCACACAGTGCACAAATAGACACTCCGGTAAACACTCATACACATAAAATAAAAACCTCCAAATAAATAAACAAAAACAGCCAGGCATGATGGCACATGTTTGTAATTTCAGCACAGGGGAGGTGGAAGTAGGAGCATGAAGACGTCAAGGCTTCCTCAGCTACGTAAGGAATTTGAGACCAGCCTAAGTCACATGAGGTCGGAGGTCTGGAGAAAAAAAGCAACAACAAAAACAAGCAAAAGCATTCAAGTTTCTCTCCTCCTGGCTCAGTGTCTTTCCACCTCTCTGTCTCCGGCCACTATTCAAAGGGGGAAAATTAGTCATCGGAAAATGGACTTGATCCTCTCTCAAATAACAACTACAGAACTCATGTGTTCACAGAGTACAGCATTCTGACTTGTATAATTCATTCTCCACCATTGGCCGCTGCCTGCCTACCTGACGCTCTTCCTCACCCACCCAAGGACAGAGATGTTGCCAATTTAATTGGTCAGAGCTGAGCCACTAATGGGAAAATTGCTGCGTCTTAAACCTGAGCGCTCGATACTCTGTTCTGCGCCCGTGCATCCTCAGGAGGCTGCTTGGGAGAGGACACTTTCGTGAGTCCTGGGCTGCCTAAGCCTGAGGCTTCTGATCCAGCGTAGTGTCCTGCTCGGAAGATGAGACACTTATTGTGAACACTTCTCTCTAAGATGTTCCATGGTGATGCATAGGATATGTTCCTACTGCCTTTCTGATGGCATCAAAACTCTGCTCTGGCCAATTCTGTGTAAATGACGCTTAACATGGCGCCTCTGATACCGATCATCTTATTTGCAGAAGAAAAAGAAAAAAGAAAAAAAAAAAGTTACGCTGTGTTTCACTCCAGATTCACAAGGTATCACGATCCCTGGGGAACATGTAGTATAGTGAGCGCTCATCCACGCACCCTGCGTGGGTCAGGGAGGTGTTCTCTAGGCAGGTGGCCCTTTGAGTTTACTGGAGCGTTTGGCCTTTTATAAAGCCCCAGGAAAAGACCCAGCATGGTCTTCTCACCTGAACCTTAGAATGTTAAGGCCAGAACTTAACTGAAGACAGCATCCTCTTTGACCCCTAACAAAGAACAGAGAAGTTGGCACCAACGACCAACCAGAGGATTCTCAAAATAAGAAACTCTGGGCATAAGTCAGACTTACAGGTCCTGTTGCTCCTCCTGAGCTAAAGCCACGGGTTAGGGCAGCGGTTCTCATGCCGAGGGTCACATCCCCTTCCCGGGTTGAATGACCTTTCACAGGGACTGCATATGATATGCTGAGTATCAGATGTTTACATTACTATTCATAACAGTAGCAACATTGCAATTATGAAGGAGCAATGAAATAATTTTATGGTTGGGGGCGTCTCAAGGGTTGCGACGTTAGCAAGGTTGACAGCCACTGATCCGGAGTTCCCTCTATTAGGATTGTATTTATCTAATTACATTTTTTTCTTATTCTAAGATTTTATCTTGCACAGACACTTTATCAGAGAGACACTCTTTCCCACTCCCCTTCCTGTCTTATCTAAAAGATACAGCACAGGAATTATCCAATTTTAACCAGACATTAACCATCTTATTGACTGACATTCGGTTTTTGGAAAATAACTAAAAGTCCTCCATAAAATTTTGCTCTTAAAAAATAATTAAATATTGATTTTTTTTCAAATTTTCTGGTTAAGATATATAGCCACGGTTCCAATAAACTCTCTCACAAGCAAAACAAGTGAGGACAGCAACTTTCAGCCAAGCTCCAGCTGAAGCAATCACACCCTCTGCCTGCCTAACTCCCCTTGTAATTTTAACCAAATAAAGGAAATTAGGTCCGTGCAGAGGCAAATAAGACTCCAGGGGGGGGGGGGAAAGTGTTTTTTGAAATGTTTTTTATTTATTTAGCTTAAAGAAGTCTAACACATTTCCTTTTCATTTGCATCCCAAAAGGTTGGATAGCAAGCCTACCAACTCATGAATAGAATGTGGCAAGAGGGGTTCTTAAAATTTGCAGAGTTTTGATAAGAATTTTTAAAAGCTCGAAGGCAGAAATGAATTTTTTGCTCTCTCGCTTTCTCTCTCTGTCTTTCTCTGTGCGTGTGCGTGCTTGTACACGCGTGCACGGGGGGGGGAGGAGAGAGAGAGAGAGCACAAATATAACATAGACTATTGACACATACTATTCACAAAGTTCTAATCTGTGTCCTCAGTGTCTGCAGCCTGACTTAACAGGCTATTTTTACAAGTAGATGGATAGGTAACTGGATAAATCACAGACTATAGATGGGGAGTCACAGATAGAAAAATAGAATTGAAAATGTTTTTCTTATTTAAAACAGCCACTGGTGCTTAGATGAACTCTGTAGGCATATGGTGTGGGGGTTGCCCTAAGAAGCTGGCTCTGGAGGCTTCCCTCAGAGCAGAGCAAGTGCTCATGAGTTAACCGTTTCCTGTCAAGCAGTCCACCGAATTACTGTTGCCGAATTCTGTGGTGTACTCAGGGCCTCTCATACCAAGAAACACAATATTGCTAATTTAACTGGACCTGAAGCTCTGAATACTGTGGTCAAATGCCATACCCTCTGGTGTTTCATCAAAAAAAAAAAAAAAAAATTCAGGGCCGTAATCATGCCACCTAGGTCATCAGTATGCACAGGGGTACCACACCCACTGCTGTCTGAAGCCCAGCCACATGCTCACCCTCTGATCTGTAAGATGTACCCTTCTTACTTACCATTCGAGAAGGGCATTTTATTAAGGTTTGAGGTCCCAAAGACCAGCAGAGGGCCAGGCCCTGGGTAGGTGACAACAAATGCCTTTAGTCCTGACACATGAAAAACTCGGCCATGAGCTTATCCAATGCTGGGCTTTACTGTACCATTTTGAACTTAGATTTGAGGGACTTTTTTTTTAAAGCAGCATAGGAGGGTGGGGGTGGAATTTACTTAGTGACTCACTGCTGCTAACAGAAAATTTTAGGTAACAGTGACTTTAATATTCTGCAAGTTTTGTAGGCCTCCATTGTTAACATGATTTCTAAATGAGACATAAGTCACAAAGGCGTCAGCAAAGCTCTTGTTGCATAGAGAAGGGGCGGAAGCAACAGTTAGTGAAAGATCTAAGGAAGAATCGGTGTCATCTCTGACGGCTCCCACCTGGAAGCCACCACCTGGATAAAATGTCTCCTGATTACAAAACCATCGAGAGGTCTGCAATCTGTCACATTTTCTGAAGGACAAAAAGACTTCCACTGAGTCTGAAAAGAACTTAGGTCATATCGTTTCAAAACATTCCAACCTGGTACTATCATTACCCCAAACTGCACTCTCTCAAGGGACTACAACTTCACAGGGAGCAATTGGCTTGACTTTTCCTAAGTGTAACAAGCTATACAGATTCTTTCGGGTGGGGTGGCCTTCCCATGCAGAGGCTGTGGGATAGCCTTTAATCCTCTTGGTCACTGAGATTGCAGTAGGACAAAATAAACAAACTTTAAAGTCACCTTCCCCTTGTCATCCTCCACTAGCTCTTAGAGACACCGCCCCCACCCCACGCATCCCTGCAGGGGAGGTCCCCACCCCAAACCTCCTGGCTGCATCCTTAAAATTTACTGCCTGGATCTAAAGGGTCATTTGTCCTGTTCTTTCCAGGCTCCTTTCTTTCTCCGTGTGCAAAGCATGAAAGCATTGTGCTTTGGCCATCTCTTAGAACATCGCTGTCCTATGAAGACATCCATGACGTTTAGCATAAGCGTTGTCATTTGCGCTTGTGTGGTGGCTTTGCTCATCTCAGCTCTTGTATGAGGAACTAAGAACCAGCTACCCCGCTACCCCGCTACCCCGCTACCCCGCTACCCCGCTACCCCGCTACCCCGCTACCCCGCTACCCCGCTACCCCGCTACCCCGCTACCCCGCTACCCCGCTACCCCGCTACCCCGCTACCCCGCTACCCCGCTACCCCGCTACCCCGCTACCCCGCTACCCCGCTACCCCGCTACCCCGCTACCCCGCTACCCCGCTACCCCGCTACCCCGCTACCCCGCTACCCCGCTACCCCGCTACCCCGCTACCCCGCTACCCCGCTACGGAGCCCACAGCACATTGTGGTGGGAAGAGTCTTTCTCTTAATTACGGATCTTCTCAAGATGTCTAATGATTGTATATCTACTCATCTCTGGTCTCCTTGAGGCCAAGACTGCAAGCCCAGTACCTTCGGAATTCCCTGGCCACATAGCTGCTCAGAAATACCTGGGTGATAATCACCCTCACCTACTCTCTCAGCCATGGAGAAGATCTTAGAAGCATTCGGTCCAACCTCAAGCTTTTGGGGATCAGAACAGGGACAGCCACAGAGGCAAAATCTATCACCTAGGTTCCAGCATTCGCCCACATTACATCAGAACATGCTTTTTTTCCTAGACTTTTCCCCCCTTTCAGACCATGGCTCATGAGAAAGACCCAAGAGACCACTGAATGCCTTAAGAGCATCTCACAGGTAAATACCCCTCATCAAAGTTATACAACATTAACGTACATTATTAAAATACATGTAAGATGGAATTTGGAGAGTGGTGATCAATAAATTAATGTTGGAGGTGGGGCTTAGCATTTTCAGATTCATTTATATATTTAATGCCGCTGATTTTCCTCCAGGTTTTTAAAGAGTGTTTTTAGGTTGTAATTAAGAGATCTAGGATCCTATCCTTCATCTAAAACCATAATTGTAAAATTAAAATTTCAGTATTTTGATTAAGCCTGGGTAAATCCACCAAATTAATTTAAAGCAGCCAAAATGAGATAAATTTCTATAAAGCACAAGGACTGATTTATCAGTCTATCAGCCACAATTAATTCCACGAGCTTTTATTTCCATGTCTGGAGGACACGAATTAAAATTCCTATGGCTGACTGCATCATGTAAGATATAAGATTTTTTTTTAACCTAAACTAACCTCCTACAGCTCTGGCAATGAGCCAGGCATAATGGCACACACCTGTGGTGACCTCAGCACTCAGGAGGAGGTCAAGGCTAGCCTGGGCTGCATAGTCAGAGCCTCTCTCAAAGCAAGGCTATATTCTTTCTCATCCTTTATGATGGCTTTGTTACCAGTGAGGCTCAGTGCAGTGACAAGCGCCAGTGGACCTAAGCGAGTAAGCATCCAGCACCCCTCCCACAGGCCGCTCCTGCCAGGGAGCCTCTCAGGGTAAGCCTGTGCTCAGTTCCCAGGCTAGGAGAGTTCTACCTTCCTCCTCCTCGTCTCAGTCCAGAGCTAAGCACCCTCGGGCCTTTATCTCCCTTTTACATCTGCCTTTTCTCTAGAGTCAGGCAATGAGACAGTGAATCTTCTGATTAATGTGCCAAGAGCCCGAGAGTCACTTCAATGAATGTTCTCTTTCGTTCTCAGGGCCTGACTCAGTCTCACTCCTGGAGCTGAGCAGGAGCTGCCACTATGTGTAAAGCCATCAATAAAAGCCATGCTCAGTAACGACTTAGGGTGCTCAAGGAGAGGGAAGTGAGTGCCGGCGTCATTAACAGTCTCGTGGTTCTTCTCAGAGCCTCCGTCTTCCTCGCCTATCACGGCCCGGCTGCAGAGAGCCTGTGGCTGGGAAACCCACAGCCAAATGCTTCCAAACAGGAAAGAAGATGGTTTGGTTTTGTAACATACTTGACTGCCTACTCACGGGGACAAATCTGTCTCTTCAAATGGCTTCCCAAAGCAATTTTCTAAAGTGATTCTTTAAAACACTTGGAGATGAATCATTAGAACATCCCAGATGGGTGAGAGTCCAGGAAGGAAGAAGATGACAGGCAAACAGAAGCCATCTTCTCTGCCTCCATGGATGTGCGGAAAACTGAGTAGCATCAGGGGTCTCTGATACTCCCCGCAGGAACTCCTCACAACTCCCGGGATCTAGATGGCAAAGCCTTCTTGCAATGCTTGGTCAGTACCATTGACATTATTCCCAAACCTATTTGAACTTGAAACACAACCTGAATGGTACTGATGTAGCTCAGGAACCTTGAGGCTTCTTCATCCAGGGACCGAGAAGGGCCTGCCCATGGCTGGAGCTCTATGTGCCACCGGGGACTCTGTGAAGGACAGAACACAGTGGGTGTGTAAAGATGGGACATCTGGGAAGAGCAGAAGAAATACGAGGTTGGACCAAGGCTATCAGCACGTGTGCCCAGCACTGTTGCCATCTAAGACCACATAAGCCACAGGAGAAAGTCCAGTGGCTAAGTTAAGAAGCTGGTGACAGTGGCCCCCGGGAACTGTGTGATCAAAGATACACTCCACCTGATTCCACCTGAAAGGACCTTAATGCAACTGGATACAACATGATACCCTTTCACACTCAGAGGGGAATGGTCCTTATCTGTTACTGCTTTCTTAGGTTAGAGGTTCGAGAATCTGCTCTCTAAAGAATAGTTTTGGGGTTCACGGTATCAAAAGGCTGAGGTGCTAACACCATGGTGGAAGAGACACTCAGGCCTTTGGTCATCTTTCTTAGCCCCGAGAGACATGGATAATGAGACCTGCTGCTGAGTTTGTGTGGGGGACAAGGGTGCTGAGCAGTGAAGGGTAGCTTTCTAGCACGGAGAGGCCGCTCACAACTGAGCTTACTCCACTAGCGACAGACACGTCAGCGGAGGATCTGACGTACCTCTGTACTGTATGGCTAGTAATGGGACCTGAGCCTCGTTTACAGCACGAGTGGGCAGCAGAAAGACTTAGTGAAGGCCATGCTCTGGAAGAAGCGTGAACGGAAATGTGGGCAGGCAAAAGGAAGCTCTGGTCAGGAAGTCTTTGCTAGAGCTCATAGTTCCTCTCCTAGAGAGTCACCATTTAGAACCTCCAAGAACCCCAGTGGTTTCAAATGCAGACAAGAGCCCAGCCTACAGAGCGTCAGGGCAATGGAAGAGAAAAGACCTTCCAAAGGCTGGCATGGTGGATGACTAGCTTCAGGGAGACTTTGGTGGTCATAGAGTAGGAGCTCCTGTATGGTAATCAGGTGGGTCCTGAGCTCAATTTATGTTGAGGAAGGGGTCTAGGGACCAGGTAGAAAGACTATTCATGTACATACATTATTCTCCAAGATGATTTGGTGGTAAGAGCTGTCACTACCACCACCACACCCCCCAACCAACAGAAACATTTAAACAAGGTGGTCATGAGACACTTTGATAGAAATGTGATTGCCTTCCCTCACATGTCACCCAGGGGACTCGGGATGAAACTAAAACGAGGAGGATCAAGTCAGGTAGGTTAGTCAGCCTGAAGCAGCTTTCTGGGTTCAGAAGTCTCCTCCTGTGTGGGAATCTGAGATACATGCAAATGTTTTGAATGTGACAGGATGTTGACCCGTTGGGCAGAACTAAAGGCCTATGATAGCCTAGCCCACAGGCTGTATGATAGCCTAGCCCACAGGCTCTATAATAGCCTAGCCCACAGGCTGTATGATAGCCTAGCCCACAGGCTCTATGATAACATAGCCCACAGGCTCAGCAGCACACTAACAGCCACCGGGTCCTGTAGCTTAAGACCACAATGTTGGCATTTCATGTAGGCTCCGCCTTACAGTTACCTGGCAACAGCCAGGTGTGTCTGACTCACTATAAAAGGGGCTGCTTCCTCCCTTCTCTCTCTTTTCTCCTCTCCTGTTGCTCCCTTTCCCTCTTCCTCCTTTCTCTCCATCTCTCTCCACTCCCATGTGCTCATGGCTGGCCTCTCCTCTCTCTCTCTCTCTCTCTCTCTCTCTCTCTCTCTCTCTCTCTGCCTTTGTCTCTACTCCCTCAAATCCCCTCCCCATGCCCTAAATAAACTCTATTCTATACTATATACATCAGGTGGCTGGTACCTCAGGGGGAAGGGATGCCTCAGCATGAGCCTGCAGAAGTGCCCCCTTTCCTCACACCATACTGTGTGTGACTCCACCAAACATATCCTTGGTTTCTCTTTCTTTTATATAAAACACTCACATGAAGACTCAAGACTGAAAGATACTCTTTAACCTCCGACAAACTGCCTCTTTCTCAAGGACTGTAATCTAAGAAGGCTTGGTGGGGGTCTTGATTAACTTATCACACTGCTGAGTTTTTCCTGGAATCTTCATGGTTTTTGAACAAGGGTCCTCATAAATTATGTATCCAGGGCATGGCAGCATACAACAGTAATCTCAACACTAGCCCATGCGGAGGCAGGAGAATAACAAGTCCAAAGCCATCCCAGGCTACTGTGATGGTCAATTACACTTGTCAATTTGATGAGATCTAGAACCACGGCTGATGGGCGTCCATGCACACATGTGGGGGCTTATCTTGATTAGACTGATTGAGGTGGGAGGACCTGCCCACTGAGGGCAGCACCATCCCCAAGGCTAGGATGGTAGAGTTCACATAAAGAAGAGAGTGAGCTGAGCCCAGCACTCATTGCTGCCTACTTCTTGACTATGACTGCAGTGGTACCTACTGCTTCTGTCTGTCACTATGACTTTTCTGCCATTTAATGAACCACAACCTAAGACTGTGAGCCAAAAATCCCTTAAGTTGTATCTGGCGGGGTATCTTATCAGAGCAACAGGAAAAGAAACAAAGTAAGGCAACTATGTAGCAAGACTCTGGCTTGGGGGAAAAAGATCTAGCTACCCTGCTCTGCAAGCTGCTTTGGCTAAGGACAGCCATGTCTTATAGCTGTTGTTGTTTTGGGAAGGCAGAGCAGAGAGCATCAAGGAATACTATCTAAGCTACCTTCCATCCCCGTACTGATTTTTTTCTTCTCTTATTAGATGCTGATAACTATTCAGTCAATAAATATTTATCACGCACCATCATGGACCAGGCAAGGATGAATACAGATCTGAATATGATCTAAACTCTCCCAGGAGATATCATGGCTAGGAGCAGACATCAGATTTGTACTTAACTACTTTGAAAAGGAAATAGGAACACATTTAAGAGAGTTATTATTCTCAGAGACGGTTTCTGAAGTCCCACATTAAACACATTTAAACACAAACACCTCCTCCTTGTGCTCAGGCACATTCTCTCCTGTGTCAAATGGACAAAGCGCATTCGCCAGTCTCTTCTGGGCCATTCAATAGCAATATCACAAGAGAGTCAAACTGTTGTGGCTATGTTAGCCAACTCTGTCATCTTGTGGCTTGGGCAAATATCAGTCAGGGATTCAGCAGAGCGCTGGGAAGTGTCACACTGCCCGACTGAGGGGAATTTCACAAAGAGACTGTTTACAGAGTTGTGGGCAGGATTTTAGGGTGCACAAGAGGAATGATGTGACTCTGGTGACAGGTGACACCAGTGACGGGTGACACCAGTGACTGGTGACACCAGACGACCCTCTAGAGAAATGATATGGAGAGGGTCTTTTTAAGAAAGGGACAAAGCCAGATCTCTTACAGATAACACCTCATCTGCCACATTCACTGGTCTCCTGCCTTCTGAGAGCCAAGTCCACAGAGAGGGAAATGGAGACTGGCCCTGCCATCAGCCCCCATCCCCTGTCCCCACATCTACCCCCACGGTCCCAGCTGGGAAAGTAGAGTGGAGATGAAATGAAAGCAAGATTTGACCAAAGTCATTCATTCATTCATTCATTCATTCATTCTGTGGGCATTTTTGCGTCATGCCTATAGGGTATGTTTCTTTCCATTTAATATGAGGCACAGCTGTGTCACACAACAAATACAAGGAATTATTTAGAGCTCTGATGGAATTCTTTAAGGTGTACAGCTGAGGTACAAGGAAATGGGGTCCTTGAGGATTACTCTATGATTGATGCACAAAAAATTTGGATACAGATCACAGGGAAGGGCTTCTATGGCTACAGGCCTCCAAACACAGCAAGGTGTTTTTGGAAACATTATAGACGCGTCAAACCCCGCAGCAGCACTGAGCCAGGGCTAGCACACAGGAGTGACTTCACGCAGTGGCGGTTGTGAATCCCTCTTGTTAAATGTAGGATTATCTTTCTCTAACCCGATGCTCCTCATGTCCAGCTGAGAGCTGACCACAAAGAAGCTAAGACACAGCTGCCCTGGTGGATAGTGTATGTCAAGTAATCGCAGACGGGGGGGGGGGGGTCTGCTAGAAGCCACACAGACAGCAATAAATGCTCTCGGATGTGCTCTCACATATTGCTTTGGTTTAGCTGTTTAAAAAACATTTCACATAAAGCAGTGTTCTTATTGGAATCAATCTGACAGCAGGTCGTGATTATTTCCCCATGGAAACCGCTTGCTTTTATCTTCTCGTTCAATTACCATTTGTCTTAATTCTCCATTGCACACGTCAACAAACTGCCTTTCCCAAATTCCCACAAACGGAATTCTAGCAGCACCTTCAAATACCAGGCAAGTTTAATAGAAAAGAGGAAAACCCATAATTTTCTTTTAAAAAAAATATGATGATGTTTTTGCTCCACACAATTTCCTAAATGCCAGAGTGCACTGTGTGCCTGTTATCCACGTGCTTCAAATATCAAGGGACCGACAGCACGACCTCCATTAGTCCTAGTCAGTGGGGCTATGGATTCCCAGACCCATCTGGCCATCAGTGGACACCTGAGGCAGGTAAACAGCTGCTTAGCTGCAGGTGGCTGTGGACAGAATCACTTTGTGTTGGGTTGTCTGTTTGTTGCCCACAGGCCTGTGTGGAAATGTCAAGCATAGCGTTACAATGGGTTGTTGCACAGATCCCACCCCCACCCACCCCCAGGGAGGGAAGCCCCTCTAGGTCCTTTAAAATCCATGGTCTTGCTTTGTATGACAGACACCAGACATCACTAGAAGCAGTGACTGGGTGGGGGTTGGGGTTTTCCTATCACTTGAGCTTCTCAGAAGGGCAAGTTCCTAGACACCTCAGGAAAAGGAGCCCCAGTCTTGTATTATAAGACTCCATTTAGCGGTACGCTGAGGTTTACACCTTTAAAGGAAGGCAGATGCTTTTATACACACACACACACACACACACACACACACACACACACACACACACAGAATTCCAAACATTAAGATCAAGGACGGCAGAAGGTTCTCCACAAAGCTAGCTCACATCGCCCCCTGCTATTTTGCAAGCATTTGAGCTTCCATTCTCCAAAGGGTAAAGGCTGATGCATGCAAGAGACAAGGGTCGGACTCATGAGTCTGCACCAAGCACAGATAGAAGGCTTGGGGATATTTTTAATCATGTATTATCTCAACATTAAATTTTCTTTCTTTCTTTCTTTCTTTCTTTCTTTCTTTCTTTCTTTCTTTCTTTCTTTCTTTCTTTCTTTGGAACTGGGTTTGTCAAACCCAGGAAGCTGGATTCTAAGATTTTACTCCTAAATGATAATGAAAAAATAAAAGCAATCTTTTAAAATACTTTTTGCCTGCCAGCCTACATTCGTTAATTCAAGACAAAAGCCTCCAGATAAACTAGTAGTAATTTTTTAAAAATGTGTTTTTCTTAAGCAGGCCCACCCTTGATCTAGGAAAAAGCCATCAGCCCTGCCTTGCAAAAGCATTGTCTGGAAATTTAGAATAGCAGCTCTCTGCTTCACAAGCAGTCTCCTCACTCTCACATGCGATCTCATGCAGCCGGTGAGGAAACTGTCAAACTAAAAACAGCGTCCTTGTGACCTTTGCAGTACGGTTTCACTGTCTTGCCCAGGCTGCTCTTACACTCACTATAGCTCATACTGGCCTTGAACCTGCCTCAACTACCCAAGTCATGGGATTTGTAACCACACGTCACCGGGCATAGCAGCGCAGGAAAGTTCTATGCAAGCCATTTTAAAAACTGGGACAGGTAAAGAAAATTTTAAGATAAAGCACACAAAAAGAGTATTGTTTTTCTATTGGCCCTACCTGTTTCAATGACAGTTCCTTTGGGAGGTCATATGTAATGGGTGGTTTAAATGATCAGTTCTTTGGCTGTGATCAAATTCTGGGGGTTGATTTTGATCAATGTATTCCCAAAGGCACATTCCCAAGCCCCTGAAGGGGTTAGAGCCAGCCGTTTTCTACCAGGGAGGCAGCTAACAATAGGGTCTCTACATTGTGGCTGCCAGAGGCCGGGGACACAGTTGTACATCCTTGATGCAAACTAAACAGGATGTGGAGCTGAGCGCGTGTTGATGTGTTGATAGGAGAAGCCAAGGCTTTCTGGAGAAACAAACCAAAACAAGTAAAATAGATTTATTTAGCAATTTTGCGGTAATTGAGAGCATCTGTTGTTGGGCAGGGACACATGAAGGAAACTGTTTCTTCCTCTTCGGAGAGAAAAAAAGGGTGGTGGGAGCTTTGGGGGGGGGGAGGGAAACACACAGTGCTATCTGGATGGAACATAAGTCCAGCCTTGCCTCAGAGTTTGTGGGCATCAGGCTTCCATATCCTCTGCTGCTCTTCATACCAAAGTTCCAAAACTTGCTACTGTCTTGGTTCTCAGACTCAGCCCTGACCTAGTAAAAGCAAGGGTCAGTCACATGTTTGGTAGTGCTACCTTAAATGTGGGTACCTTATCAAAAATCTGGTTGAGATGAGAGTTGAGTCTCAGGTTTGGGTCAGATAGATAGCTAGGCACGTCCCCACCCCCCATGTTCACACCAATGAGGGACAGGAAGCAGAAAATAGTTCTTTAGAAACTCAGACAAGTAAATGCTTTCAGGCAGATGTAGGGAGAGCCTAGAATTCAAAGCACCATGGAGTCCGTGGTAAGCTCCTTTGTTCGTCCCTGCCCCCATTCAGGACGGCTGGCACAGACAGAAGCCAGAGAAGTCCTCCCACTCAGGGAAAGGAAAGCAGCTGCTATTCCCCAAAGAGAGACTCTGTTCCTCCAGCCTTTTCTGGTCTCCATTCTTGTATCCTAACTCCAAGGCAATGCCACTGAACTGATTGATAAAGTGGAAATTGAGGTCAAAGGGCTTCTAATCTTCTGAGGAAAAGGCAGCTTGAGGTTTGATCTGAGGCTATGGCTCCTGGAAGGCACTGAGTCTCTCCCTTCACCCTTCATTGGCCTTGGAGTGAGCTCCAGCCAGAGGAAATATACACCAAAGCATGGGCAGAGTGAGGTTTCTTAATACCCAAACCTCTGTCCAGAGCATTGGAAGCCATCGGGAAGTAGATGACACTGGGGCCATCAGGAAGAAATATCAGCTGAGGAAATGCCATGGTAGTTTATGAAGCCAGCCCACTCCAACCCTACACAAGCTTAGATCTGTCTTTCAGTGCAGACAGATTCCAGACTGCCTTAGGAGGCACACGCCTGTGGGTAAACCTGAAACACACTACAGACAGGTTGCAAACATGGCATAAAGCTCACAACCCAATGGTTTCTCATCCCAGCACCAATTACCACAGAGAGAAACGATTTTGGAGGAGATTTCCCTTGGCTTTCAGCCCGTGGCCAGTTGACTCCGTGTTTCTGGGTCTGTGGTCTGGTGAGGCAGAACACAATGGTGGAGAAGGCACAGAATGCTCACCTAGTGGTGGCCGGCAAGCAGAGCAGCAGGAAGGGGGCAGGCCAAGATACCTCTCAAAGACTGCCCCCCCCCACCCCAGTTACCTACTTCTTCCAATCCAGAACTAATGTCACCAGCTTAGGACCTTCAACACATGAGCTTGGGGACACATTCCATATTTAAACCATAAAACCATGGAAAGCCAGCTGGAACTTCATGCCTGAGTCCAATGAGCTAGGTCCTATATTATAATGAATAGAGAATATAGAAATATATAGAATATAGAGTATAGAGCATAAAATATACAATACAGAATATAGAATATGTATAAATAATGAACATATAATACAGAATATGTATACATAATGAACATATAATATAGAATATATAATGTAGAATATAGAATATAATAGAATATAGAATGTAGAATATGAAATAGAATATAGACTATAATGTGATTTAATATATATATATATATACATACATATATATCACTATTATTCATAGTACTTATAACCCAGAGGCTCCTAGATTATACTGAAAATGTCCTGGATGCATATGAAGAATTAAAAAACTTCCAGCTAAGATGAGAAAGGACAATCACTGGACTCCAATTATGGCACCAAACATGAGGAAATGCTTTAACTGAGACCGGCAAGCAACTATTATAAAAATACTTTGCATAAAGCAAAAGCATGTGCTTCTGAAATCAGTGAGAAGGAAAAGACTCAGCCAAGACATGGGAGCTAAGAGGAACCAAATGGACATTTTTGAACAGAAACAAACAAAATGTGGCAACTAACATAAAATTTCAGTGGATGAACTCAGTAGCAGGATGAGTCAGGAGAATGCAGATGAAGCAATAGAAAGGAAAACTGAGAGACAGAAGGGGCTGGGGACAGGAAAAGAGCTTGAGGTGTGGGCAGGGGCCTCCAGCTAAGAGTCTGTACTGCTCTCGCAGAGGACACAAGTTCTGTTCCCAGCACCCATCATGGGCAGCTTACAATTGCCTGTAACTCCAGAGAATGCCACCTCTTGAGGGCACTGACACTCGAGATACAATCACACACACACACACACACACACACACACACACACTTAAAAGTAAATCTTTTGAGATTTGAGGACACTTAAGATAATAGCAAGAGGTCTAACACGCATAGCCTTGATATCCCAGAGGAGGAGAAAGAACACAGGGTTAAAAAATAGAAGTCAAAGAAATCAGACTTGAAGGGCCCCAGTTTTGACAAAATACATAAATCTAAAGCAACAAAGGGCTCAGCAAACTCCCAGGAGAAACACTCACAGAGCTCTCCACAAGGGGCCTGGGGAGACAGCTCAGTGGTGGAGCTTGCCTGAACTGTGTGAGGCTTTAGGGTCAACAACCCTACCCCACCCCCACCCCATCCCTGCCCACGTGCACTACTATAAAACCATAAAATGAAAAAATTTTTACTTCCATGCACAACCTAACCAACCTAATAAAACTAAAGACAATAGCAAGAAAGCTGAGTTTGTGTTAACGCTGTAACAAGCAGGGCTGAGTGTGAACAGACAGAAGCAATCCAGGTCACGGGGTACAGCTTCCCTGGGATGCTCTCTGTCAAGGCACAAGCCCACCTCACCTCCACCAAGTCTGTCAGCTGACAGCTACTGGTGTCAACATCAGGCATGCTGAAATCTACGGCCAGAGAGGCATTTCAAATCCTCACGCCATCAATCTGCCACCCCAGCATCATTACACGGAGTGTGGGTTGGGAGGCGAGGGACGAGGGAACTAGAAATCAAATCCTCTCTGACAGGAAAAAATGCACCATAACTCAAGCAGGCCCTGATAACTCTGAGAAAGGATGGAGGGAAGGAGAAGGAGAAATAAACATTCTAGATTTATTTTCAAAGTTATTCTGCCAAGTTGGAAAGAGAAGATAAGCAAATTAGAGTAGAGTTTTCTTCTTAAACGGACATCTTTAATTTCCCCACATTTTCTGTGCACGTTGAAATGGACCCGATCTGGGTGAGATTGAACTCCCCAAGGGAGGGCAGAGAGAATAAAACCTCATGTTTTTCTGGATTTCATTCCTGGGATAGATCCAGGGAGAGCCAGAGGTTTCCATTAGTTTGCATAATGTACATGCTATATACTATCTGCATATACAATGGGAATTCAAATGTCAAATTAGGGATTTCACTGGGGCCCCATGCATACCAACCAGGAAGGGAGAGGGACTTTGATTTCTTTTTGAGGTCACTTTATATAAAAATGTTTGCCTGGGAAATTAAATAAAAATTTAGCGAAGTATTAACCATATTTCTCAGGACTGCTTTTGCTGTGTGTTCATCTCTCTCACACTCCATACGCACACATAGCCCTCCACATGCATACATGGCCTCCTCATGACATGTCAGGTCCCACACATACATACACACACATAGCCCTCCACATGCATATATGGCCTCCTCATAACATGTCAGGTCCCACACATACATACACACACATAGCCCTCTACGTGCATACATGGCCTCCTCATGACATGTCAGGTCCCACACTCCATACACACACATAGCCCTCCACATACATACATGGCCTCCTCATGACATGTCAGGTCCCAGAATTCTAGGAACTTAACGTCATCTACAGCAACATCAATCTGCTGTGTCTGTATCTCAGCCAAAACAAAACAAAACAAAAAACAAACAACAAACCATCAGCATCCCCAAACAGCCACCTTTCCTGAAAACATTATCCTCCTAGGATGGAGATGTGCATATAAGAAAACAGCTTCCAAATGAGCGGACAAGGGAACAGGGCAGGAAAGCCACTGTGTGGGGTGAGCATAGGGAAGAAAACCGGAAGGGTTATAAGCAGAGAACAGAGTGAGGCTTCCTCTCAATACCTGGACCTTCCCTGCAGGTTCACAAGGACCCACCGTGGTCCGCAAGGGCTTCCCAGGGTCTCTTTGTTGGCTCTCAACTAAGCCCTCAAACCTCGTCCAGACCAGGAAAAGTGTTGCAGTTCTGAACTCAACACAAGACGCTTTTCCCCTAATCACCAGGTGTAGGGATCATGGCAGAAGGAATGCCTCCAATGCGGTGCATGCAGAATACTCGGAAACACAGTCACCCCACAGCCACTGCCACAGCTGACACATGGGACAGCAGCCACATGTGCATATACTGAGAGGAAGCAAAGCCTTCACTGGAAGTCACTGGAGACGCTGGGCGATGCTTGAGCAATCTTCCACAAAGATGGCGCTCTTGAGGACAGCTCATACAGGTGTGAGGGAGAGAACCGAATGCCCGCAGGCTCCCAACCAAGCCCCATACTATTTATCGTGTGAGGAATATCACTAGTTTCTGGACAAAGCTGTCACATCCCACTGAAAATGGCATCAGATACACATAACTGTGCATGGGTACACATGTGCATATCTCGGTGTTAAATGTGCATTCATTATTTTTCATTTTATATCGTTTCCTATATTTCATAGCATTCACATCATCCCCCTCTGGCCCTTAGAAACTAATACTGTCCTGGAAGCTTCTGGAAATCCTACCTGACAATTAGAGATAAGACTCTGCTTCCAGGACATTCTTTGCATGATTCTTTATTTATAGGACATTTTTCTTCCCAAATGCACTATAAATCATAGTGCCTGACACGTTAGCAAAAGCCCAGCGAAGGTTTTCTGTGGGAAACTGCCAACAGTGTGAAACAAGGCAGGCAGAGCTGGCTGGATGCCTCGGGATCCAAAAGCACTTAAGCCTCAAACCGAAATGGAAGGAAAATTCGCTGTCTTTCTCGCTAAGTGCCCCTCTCAGAGCATGAGGAATTGCTGGAGGAAGTAGGCCTTTCTGGGCGTCAGCTCTTATCAGCTTGCTGCTGTGTAACTCTCTGGCCTTGGGATTTTTTGCTGCAAGAGAGTGAGGCTCTGCAAAATTGGAAATGAAGCTACTGGTGGCTATGGTTTTTACCAAGACCCTTTCCCCACAGCAGACTGGGAACAACAGAGAGCAGAGGGCACAGACTGCAAACCAAATGAATAGCGCGAACTAAGCTGAGGAGATTCTGTAAGCATTTTTAACAGTATGTCGGCTGCTGTGAGACCCTGTCTTCTACATATGACAGGGAAGCTGCACCCACGAACTCTCAACAATTTGGTTGCCTGAACCAGACTAACAAAAGGACAACACTAGTGGGCAGGCCAACACAGAGGGGACCTGGTCCCATAGCTAGACGCTTGCTGACAGAGCTAGACCCAGTCTCCTCAGGAGCTCCTACACAGGCTGTCCAATCCCAGGTCTCCAACCCAGCCTTAGAAACATGCATATATGAGCAAAACTAAGTGGACTCAGAGGGTTATATACACACGTGTGCATGCATGCACGCGCGCACACGTGTGCACACACACACACACACACACACACACGTAACAATAGTAATTCAAGAAGAGCTCCTGAGTGTGGGAGGAGAGAGCACTGGAGAAATTGGAGAGGGGAGGGTGAAGGGTCATGTGCAAGAGCCTCAAAAAGAATTGTCAGAGAAGAAAACAACTCTCTTATACAAGGAAGCACTTAAAACCCTTTTAAAAACTGCAATATATATATATATATATATATATATTATATAATATATACACATAGATATACACATATATAATAGACTATATATATAATATAGTTTATAGTCATATATATAATAGACTATATATATAATATATAGCCTATAGTCATATATATGTGTGACTATATAATATATAGTCACATATATATCTACACACATATATCTACACACATATATAATAGACTATATATATAAATATATAGTCTATAGTCATATATATATGACTATATAATATATAGTCACACACACACACACACACATATATATGACTATAGAAGGCACAGTCTGCTTTGGGCTTTAGGTTTTACTTGTGCTATGTTTGAAGAGAATACTTGTCTGGAAAGAAGCCTTACACATAACCTAGACCACATTATGTCACGGCCTCCATGTTATAATCAAAGAAAATGAACCTGGAAGGGACAAATTGACAAACCCAAGTCACGCAGAGGAGGTGGCAGGCAGTGGTGAAATGTGGATGGCTGACCCCACACGTGCTCTCTACACTGTCCGGCCTTCACGCCAGCTCTGTTTTAATTCCCCACACACGGATGTCTTGACCCTATGGATAGCCCATGCCAATAGAAACTTCAGAAAGGCTTCTCAAGAAAACCCTCAGCCTGTGCTGACACAGCCCTTGATGCAGTGGGAACAAACTTGTAAAACTGTTTATCCATGAGATATGGGACACGGTACAAAACTCGCCCGTGTATCTGACAACGTTATGGATAATTGATGCTCAGTAGCTTAAAGGGAGGGTTAAACTGATCCAGGCTGTGCTGATGGACGGTGATATCAGGGTCCCATGAGCCTCTGAATGACATCGACAATTGAGACTTTGCCCTTCACCACCTTCCCCCACCCACACTGGATATGGACCAAGAGTGAGGAATAAAAATTAGTTATTTTAACCCTCTCAAGTTTGAAATCCACCTGAACGTTTGTTACTGCAGCATCAGCTAGCCTGTCCTGACTGACAGGCACTGAGGAGGTAAAAGACATTCACTATGGGACGTCACATAGCCACATGGTCACAGGATCTTCCCAGTGCCACACCTTCAGAGACTGAATAAAGGTCACAAACAAACAACGGGCTACTTTAGGATTCTTGGATAGAGAAAGAAAAGAAATTCAGCCAAGGACAACCGAGAGTCAAGACACAGAGGAGCTGGGGGCACATAGAATGAGCCTATAAGGAAATGTGAGAGATAAAACTAGTCCTGTTGTCTGATCTGCTCTCTACGTGCATCTGCCCTATATCACACTGAGCCAGGCCTCCCCTCCTCGTCAGGATCCTCCACTTAGTCATGAGAAGGCTCAAATCCGGTTGATCCTTCCTGGTCTGGGGTTAGCCACAAGCTGCCCTCAAAAGTCCTAATTTCCCAGGCCTCTGCTATGTACAAAGTAAACTATGTAGGACAGATGCCTCGCCGTTACACCTCTTGCCTCTCGCTCTGTGCTTACTGTTTGCTGTGTTCTGATGCAGGGGAGTCGGCTTAACTACCAGCCTTATGAAGACACCACATGCCTTGCTTCCCTTACAATCCCCCACAGAACTGGTTCCAAGGGACATTTTTACATTGATTTAAATGACAGAGAGAAAAGAACATGATACATCTCTCTGGGTTGAGAATAGCTTTATTATTATTATTATTAATTTGGGGGCAGGAAAGTAGAATTCACTAACTGGGCTTTGTAGGAATACCTTAAAGTAGCTAAATATACCTGCATTTTACTCAGATAAAAATAAGCTGTGGATTCTGAAAGTCCTCGATTCAGTTCTGTTCACATAAAAATAAAAAGCAGGGGCTGGAGAGATGGCTGAGCAGTTATAAAGGGCACTGTGTGCTCTCCCAGAGGACTCTAGTCCAATTCCCGGCACGCATGTGGTGGCTCACAACCACCTGTAACTCCAGTTCCAGGGGATCTTCTAGCCTCCTCAGGGATCAGGCATGAACGTGGTGCCCAGACATACATGCAGGCAAATCACCCACACATAAAAAAAAATAAGTGAATAAAAATATTTTTTTTTAAATCAAGGATGACAAAATCTTGAGGGAAAAAATAAAACTGCAGAAAGCATTTTTGAGAATTTAAAGCATGTCATGAAAGAAGATTAGCACTTGTGGGCCAAGGAGATGGCTCAGTAATTGAGGTGTTCGCAACCACGCAGCAAGTGTCAAAAATGAAGTTCAAATCCCCAGAACACCAGGAAATGGGAAGTGGGTGTGGCAGAGGCTCCGCACAGAGGACCCCAGGAGCAAGCCCGTTAACTACACACACACTAGCCGTATTGCCAAGCTCTGGACTCAGGCCAGAGACGCTGCCTCAGTAAACAAGGCAGAGAGTAATCAGGAAAGACTGCTGGTGTCAACCTTGGGCCTCCACATTTGTGCACACATGCATGTACCCACACACGTGTGAACATGCTCACACATGACCTGTAGGTCCTGGGGCTGTAGCTCAGTGGCACAGTGACTTTCTGGATGCTCAGTATCACCAAACCCAGACATCCATTTCATAATTTTTAAAAATTAAATATTTATACACTAGTCATCGTATGTTATCATAGAAACACTTTGTGAGGGTTACGGGGGGCTGAGATACAGTCACACCGTGTACCCGAAGGCTGGCCTCCAATCCTTCTGCCTTGGCCTCCAGCATGCGGGGGTTATAGGCACACAGAAATACTCTAGGGGCTCCACAAAACCAGCGAACTGACATTCGAAGTGTCTTTGCTGTAAACTCCCGCTGATAACAGGTTCATTTACTTTCACTAGCAATCGCTGCATTTGTTCCTAGACCAGTTCATACCAGTTTGGCAGGTTTTTGAAATGACAGCTTAACTGATCACTAGGCAAGTCCACGAAATGTGTGTGTAGAAAAGAACAGATTCTCATTCATATAAAAATGAAGTCAGGGCAGATCAGGTGCTTCTTATGGTTTGTGAGCTCTCCCCCATGGGCCCATGTGTTTGAACTCTTAGCTTCCAGCTTAAGGTGCTACTTGGGGGGCACTTGGGAAACTTTTAGGAGGTGGGCATCTAGCTGGAGGAAGTGAATCACTGGGATGTCGCCTTGAGAGTTATAGCCACCTGCTCCCACCCCAGCGCTCTGCTTTCTGATTGGTACCGTGTATGTACACAGCATCTCCGGAAGGTTCCCACCACGGTGGACCTCTGTCATGCCTTCCCCACAATGATGGACAGCAACCCCCGACCACAAGCCAAGATAAGTCTTTTCTCCCTTAAGTTGCTTCTGGCAGGAACTGTGTCCCAGTGACTATTTTTAAAATACTGTATTAGGTATGCGTGAGTGGACTGTGAAAAAATATTTTAATTACTACCATCTCAAAGCAGTCTGCACTTAAATGGCTTCACAGGCATCGAGCTATTGCTGCATTTGAAGAAACCAACTGGAGAGGGTGGGGACATGCAGTTTCAATGGGCTTTTGCAAGACAGGCTGCAAAGTAATATTGGCAGGTTAATATACAGGCACATTTGCAGCTAAAGTAGCCCTTGGATATGTGTTCTTTGCAATTTACTGCTCTATCTTTTCTATAACCGACCTAATGACTGCAAGTGGGTGAGTGTGGACACAGGGCTTCAACTCAGCTTGGTAACTGGATAGCTGGAGAGACTGCACAGATGCCTGGTCAGAGATGGTGTGATGCTATTGACCAGCATGGAAAGATGCCAGCCTGGCGTAAGCGTGCAGCTGAGAAATAGAAAACATAAATCAAAATGTTCCAAAGATGGAAGAGCTGGCCCATGCTTTCCTTCATATTAATTTTATGAGAAGCTGAATTTTCAGCCTTCAAAAATTTGCTTAGCATTGACTAGTTTTATAGCACAGAATAAACACTGTTTACAAATGAAATAACCGAAAAATCGATGGCAAGGAGAAGCCACTGGCTTCTACTCAAACAATGGTGTAGCTTAGGGAGGCCGAGGCAAACAGACCTGGCCAGCTGTAGGATGTATATCACAGGGCTAGGGAGTGCTTAGCTGGGTCTAGCCTGGGAATAGTTCCCACTTTGCAGGCTATCTTCCAAAACAGCATGTTCCACCCCTCTGGAGTGTCACCCAGTGAAGAGACTCAAGAAAAGAAATTCCTGTGGTGTGGGGGAGGGGCACTCTCACTGGAGGGAACCAGCCCTCAACCTTATCTGTCTTCATCTTAACCCAACACTCACCTCCTTGAGGAGAGACCCTTCACAGAAACCCCTGACTAGGTGAAATGCCTGTGTTCTGGAAACCCCCATGAGTCATTCTGAACCATTTCCACAGTAAGAGTTTGCAGCTTCAGGAGGGTCATGACTGCCTTCACCCCTGAGCAACGAAATTAATTGCTTCACCTAGTCGGGGATTTCTGTGAAGGGTCAGGCTAAGACATGAGCAGTCAGGGCTGGATGTGTGTGAGTCTCTGCATCAGAGTGTGTGTAAGTGTGTGTGTGGTTGTGTGTGTGAGTTGTGCACAGAATATGTGAATATTTGAGTATGTGGGAGTGTGGCTGTGCATGTGTGTGGGTGTGTGTGTGTATGTGAATGCATATGAGTGAGCATGTGTGTGCATGTGTGTGCATGTGTGTGCATGTGTGTGCATGTGTGTATGTGAATGTATGAGTGAGCATGTGTATGCATGTATGTGTATGTGAATGCATATGAGTGAGCATGTGTGTGCATGTGTGTGTATGTGAATGTATGAGTGAGCATGTGTGTGCATGTGTGTGTATGTGAATGTATATGTGAGCATGTGTGTGCATGTATGTGTATGTGAATGCATATGAGTGAGCATGTGTGTGCATGTATGTGTATGTGAATGTATATGTGAGCATGTGTGTGCACGTGTATGTGAATGTATATGTGAGCATGTGTGTGCACGTGTATGTGAATGTATGAGTGAATGTGTATATGCATGTGTGTGCATGTGTATGTGAGTGAGCATATGTATGCAAGTGCGTGTGTATGTGAATGCATATGAGTGAGCATGTGTGTGCATGTGTGTGCATGTATGTGAGCTGTGTGTGAGGTGTGTGTATAAATGTATATGTGAATGTGTATAAATTTGTATGTAATCTTCAATATTCAGCAATGCTTAATATCCATAGCTTTCATCAAACTGTCTTCGTCACAAGTTTGTAACTTTAAATAAATAAATAAACAACTGTGGCGAAGCACAGCTGTGGACTCAGCCCATGACTTCACTACCTGTGCACTGGCAGCACCCAAGGATCTGAGGAGGACCAAGCACTAGTGCTCCCTGGCAGTCCTCCACTCTGCAGTGTCCTCCCTCCCCTCTTTATGCTTTTTGTCACAGACTACAATCTGTTCCTATTTCTTCATTTCTATTTTTAAGTTGAAAATTTTTGGTTTCAAAATAGCTATAACCTAAAAACTCCTTGAACAAAAGACATAGAAAATTGAATTTCCAAGATCCCTTACCCAACTCCTTCCATGTCTGTATGGTCTTGTTATTAAAGCATTAAAAAAAAAAAAAAAAAAAAAAAAAAAAAAGAACCATAGAAGCACTTTCTGGTTTTACTGTGAAGTTAATGATGGCACCAAACGTGTGTTATTTAACTCCCTGTACCATGTGTTACCTATAAAAATAAAATCTGGATGTATGGATAATACGGTATTTTCACCGTTTTGTCTCCATGCATCACCATCACAAGGAAGCTTTTGATGCTGTGTGCTACATAAGTGTCAGTCTTCACCGGTCGCTCAGCTTTTGTAAATAAGAACATTCCTTGTCCGAGAATAAGACCTGGGCATCAGATTTTCCAAAACAATTCTCTGTTTCCAAGGTACCCAAATAAATTCAAGCCATTTCAGCTTCAAAACTCACGTGGCTGCCTGCTCCTTGTTGAAGGTCCTCTAAGTGCACATTAGTTAAATAAGCCCGCTTTTTACTATTTTTGTGCAAAATGAATATTCACCACCCAAAAGAACATTCCCCGGCATAATTACATAATCAGTCCAAATTTGTTTTTAAGCAATGTAACCCATACTTGAAATTCTACCTCAAAGAGCGAGCTGAAGCCAAACTCTAAAATATATACTAGTTGCTTTGGAAAATATCTTAGCTGCTTAACTTTGATATAGAACCTGAATTCTATAGAAATCAACCTATTTTTCTGCAATTTAGATTTCAACAATAATAACTGATAGCAGAGAGTAGCAATGACTTAAATCTGACCTCGAACGACCTGGGTCTCATTTCATATAGAACCAGAAATGCAACCAAGGCTCCCTGTTGACGGAAGGAGAGTGATGAGCATCACACACAGCACTACAAGGTCCACTTAGGGTAACAGAAGAGCACGCTTCTGTAGGGCAGGAAGGGCTGTCTGGACCAGCACGCAAATCACTGCAAAGACAACAAGAAGTCAAGGGTGGGAATGAGGAAGAGGTGAAAGAGCCAATGTAAGCAGAAGACATAGCTGGTCTAGTCCTGCAGTGACTTGATGTGCCAGGTTGGGTTTGTACCCAGAGGAACCTCACCCTTCTCAGAAGAGAAAGGGAGGGGATGGGGGAGGACGTGGGTGGGAGACTGGTGGGGGGGTGGGAGCTGTGATCAGGATGTAAAGTGACCAAATTAACAGAGGATAAAAGAAGTGGCTGGTCTAAGAAGTGCAGTGAGCTAGAATGCTGACACTGTCTTTCTTTTTCTTTTACAAACCCTGGTGCTCTCCGCCATCCTTCCTGCCAAAATCAGGAGCAGTAGTTGCCAGCAAGCTCAAAACAATGGTGCCTTGACGTTCTCCTTCATCTGTAAACACCAAACTGTGTGTTACTAGATCTGAAGAGCTGTGGGAACTTCTGAGAGGAACTCCGGGAGCCACACAGACAGGCAGACACATCCCGGGAGCCACACAGACAGCAGACACATCCCGGGAGCCACACAGACAGCAGACACGTCCTGGGAGCCACACAGACAGGCAGACACATCCTGGGAGCCACACAGACAGCAGACACGTCCTGGGAACCATGCAGACAGGCAGACATGTCCCTGCTGCACTTGGCCATGCAGATCCATGAGCAGCAGCAGGCTGGGGCTCCCCGGGCCCTCTTGGGGTTCAATTATCTTTATCTGAACAGGACAGAGCATGGGACTTCACATCTGTCACTCGTAGGCTGTGAGCTTCTAGGAAACTTCAACTCACATACCACAAGATGTGCCATTTTGAAGTGTGCAATCCATCAGGGTTTGGATGGGCACAAGTTGTGTAACCTGGTACCACTGCCGCTTCCAGAATATTCTCAGAAAGAAGCTGTTCCCAGGAGCAGCCATTTCTATTCCTCCCTACACCTGCCAGAGAATCCAGAAACCCATCTCACAGGCAAGTGACTTACATCAGAGTATTTGCATGACATTTCAATGAATGTCGCCAGTGTTCTAGGATCGCGTGTGTAAGCATCCTTCCAAACTCTCCTTTCAAAACAGATGATAGAAAAAAACCACTTCCTGCCCCCTAATTGCTCTGAGTTCTGAGTGGCCATGTGTTTGACTAAGCAGAGCTTTTAAGTGAAGCCTTGTTCCACACTCAAAGTAGAGAAGAAATAAACTAAATTGCTGGCTGCCATTTTGTGCTTTACACTTCAAGTATTGTCTCCAATCCGTAACCATGTTCTGGAAGTATATTTGAGTTCTTTCAGTTAACTCCAAGTAAAAATGAGAAAATGACCACCATGAACATGGTTTCAGACATGGTGTTTGACTCCTCTTACTGGAAGCCTTCCACTTACATCCATGACTTTTTATTTTACAGATTCAATGTCTGTGTGTGTGTCTTGTCTGTGTGTGTGCTTCTGCATGTGTGTCTATGTGTCTCTCTGTATGTGTTTCTGTGATGTTTGTGTGTATATGTGTCTTTATCTGTGTTTCTCTGTGTGTATGACTGTGTGTGTATGTATGTGTGTGTGTATGCATCTATGTATATGCTTCTGTGTGGGTCTGTGAGGGTGTGTGTGTGTGTGCTTTAGATTATGGGTGTATCTGTGTATGACTGTGTGTGTATCTGTACGTGTATGTGAGAGAGAGTGCATCTGTGTGTGTCTTGTCAGTGTGTGTGTCTGTGTGTGATTATGTGTGTGTCTCTGTATCTGTGCATCTTTGTGTGTGTCTGTGAATGTGTGTGCTTGTGTGTGTATGTGTGTCTCTGTGTTTGTGTGTGTGCTTCTGTGTGTGTCTACTGTGTGCTTTGAAATGTGTATGTTTCTGTGTGTGTGACTGTGGGTGTGTGTTGTCTGTGGGTGTGTGTGTGTGGAAGTGTATCTGTTTCTGTCTGTGTGTGTCTGTGAATCTCTGTCATGTGTATGTGTGTCTGTGTGTGTCTTGTTTGTGCATGTGTCTGTATGTGTCTGTTTCTATCTGTGAGTGTGTGTGTGTGTGTGTGTAACCATGAGCACATGCATGCTGATATTCTTAGAGTCCAGAAGAAAGAATCAGATTCCCTTAGAGCTGGAGTTACAGGCAGTTGTGAGCTGCCTGACACAGATGCTGGGAACCCAACTCCAGTCCTCTAGATTCATTCCCACTGCTGGGCCATCTTTCCAGCCCTTTAATTTCATGATTTTATTTAAAAATTTGTTTCCTCCATCTGCCCTGGGCAGAGTTTAGCATAAGCAAAGTCAACAAGAACCATTGTGCCTAACAGACTCCAGGATTGGCTCCAGCAATGTTTAAGCTATACATTAAGTCTGTTTTTATTATACAGTACTACTAAATTTAGACTGTGTCTTAGTTAGGATTTTTGTTCCTGTGAACAGACACCATGACCATGGCAACTGTTATACAGGCAAGTTTAATTGAGGCTAGCTTCCAGGTCAGAGGTTCAGTCCATTATTGTTACAGCAGCATGCAGGCAGACATGGTACTTCAGAGGAAGCTGAGAGTTCTACATCCAGATCTGCAGTCAGCAGGAAGAGAGCCAGACTGGGCCTGGCGTGAGCATCTGAGAGCACAGCAATGACACACTCCCTCTAACAAGACCTTACCTCAGAATAGTGCCACTCCCTATGGTCGGTCCTTCCTATGGGAGCCATTTTCATTCAAATCACCACATTCTGGTCCCTGGCCTCCATAGGCTTGTAGTCATACCATAGTCCAACATCAAAAGTCCCCATAGTTCATCACAGTATCAGCACTGTTTAAATCAAAGCCACTTCTGAGACTCGTGCAATCTCTTAACTGTGATCTTCTGTAAAATCAAAATGAAAAAGCAGATCATGCCCTTCCAACATACAATGGCTCAGAGCATACATGACCATTCCAATAGGAGGAGAGGGAGCATGATGAAGAAATACTGGGCCAAGGCAAGACAGAAAACCAGCTGGGCAAACGCTAGACTCTGCATCTCCATGTCTGATGTGAAAAACAGTCTTCAGATTCCAGATCCTTTCAGCTTTGTTGACTGCAACACTCTTCTCTCTCTCAGCAACTTCCCTTAGCAGGTATTCCACAACTCTGACATCTCCAATTCTAGGGGTCTCCAAGGTAACCCAGGCTTCAACTTCACAGCTTCATGCTATGGCCTCTCTAAGTCTCCATGGAGGGACACCCTTGATGTATGCCTGACCTCAGCGGATGAGAAGCTGCCGAGTTCTGCTGCTTGCTGGGGATGGAACACAGTCCCCTTGTTCAAATGCATCTTTCACCAGCTTTCTGTTTTTGGTGGTTTCCTTTATTTCGTAAGCTTGATTGTCCTGTTACTAGCTCTGAAGACCTGGCTGGCCTTGAACTTAGAGATCCATCAACCTCAACTTATGAGTGCTGAGATTAAAGGTATGCCCAGCCCTGGGCTTTTCTTCAATTCCTTTTCACAAGGTGGAAGCTTAGCTGGATAGGCTCTTGTCCTGAGATCACCACTCCCTTCACTCCATCTAACTTTAGGCTTTTCTTTGATCTGTTTATCTCCCTGAGCTCAGGTAGGACTTACTTCTACTTCCTGGTGCCCTCCTTCTCCTCAAACTGTGTATTTTGTAGTTCTCCTTGCTCAGCTTGCTCTTTGTCATTATAGATCTGCAGACGTGTGAACACTAGTAACCACAGGACAGAGTCCATTCTAGATTGTTTTGAAATTTCCTCTGCCAACACAATCGATCCAAAACTCAATTACTCAATTTGGTCTCAGACAAACTTTTTGGACAAGGGCAAAAGGAAGCCACGTTCTTCACCAAAATATCACACAGTCCCTAGGCCACATACTAAAATTACTTTTTTTCTGAAACCTCTTGAGCCAGGCCCCCATTCAAACCACCTTCAGATCACTGTCCTTCATGCTTCTGCTAATGTGACACATTAGAGCCACCAAAAGCATTCAAGTGTTTTTTAAATTGAAAGTCTCAAGACCAGATTTCTACAAACAAAAGCATGGTCAGGCCTACCACAATACCCCATTCCCCGGAACCAACTACTGTCTTAGGGTTTCTGTTGCTGTGAAGAGACGCCATGACCAAGGCAACTCTTACAAAGGAAAGCATTTAATTGGGGCTAGCTTATAGTTTCATATCTCAGCCCCTGAAAACAAACAACCATGCTTTCTTCAATACTGTCAAACATGCCAATCAGCAAGGATCTCCAAACACAGACATAAAACATGATCTAGACAGTGTCCACAAAGACATCCATGATTGAGAGGTTACATTCTGTGATGCCACTGTCCTGCTCACCGAACATTCCAGCTGTCTTCTGGTATCTGACGGGAGAGCAGCACTGGCCTTGGGTATCTCTGAACATTGTACTGTGTGCAAGAAAGAGATATGTCACTTCTAGGCTTTCTTCTTTGCAATGCCTAATTATGTGTATGTATATATCCCCATATATGTTCATGTGCACCATGCCCATGCAGAGTCCAGAGAATCCAGAGGAGGTATCAGAACCCCTAGAACTAGTCACTAACGATTGTGAACTGCCTTATGGGTGCCGAGAACTGAACACAGGTACTCTGAAAGAACATTTAGGTTATTACCTGCTGAGTCATCTTTCCCGTCCCCAGGATAAGGCTATTGATAATGCCAGGCAAGGCCCAGTAGAGCACCTACCCTTCTGCTCAGCCTGGAGTCCAGGGATAGAACAATTCCAGCACAAAATAGCATGACACACACCCATTCAACCCTGCCATGAACCTGCAATACTGTGAGGCCTGCCCATGCTCTGATACTTGTGACAACTTCTATCATGTGGTTCCCTGCTTCCTGAGACCCCAGGCAAATGGCACTCTGAAACATGGCTTGATGTCTCTAGAGATGAGTTAGCAGATCTGTATAATTTAGTGTCTGAAACTAAATATTATCATCTTGTCAGGGAGAGATCCCTCAGCCTGATCATTATGTCTCCAAACCTGAATTAAATAGACTCAGGCAAAACTGAAAAGGGAAAGTTACAGTCGCCATCCTCCAAAGTACCAGCTCTGATTTACTGTTCTGTCGAGGTTCTCCGTTGTAAACAACAGAAATCACTCTAGCTAGTTAAGCAGAAAGGGAATTGATTAAAGATGTATTGGCTCACAGACACCGCCTTCAGACACACTAGTAGAGACTGCACTGCCTCACCACTGGGTACAGACACCATGGACCTCCCGCTTTCCCATCACAAGACTCCTGGCCTCAGCTGTGCTGTGGTCCTCCTGCCCTCTGCTTCTTTACATCTGAAAGCACAATCCAATCTCCCTTGCAGGAGTGTCTGAGGGATGATGTTCAGGTCCCTCGAAGGCACATCAGGTGCAAGAAAAAATAGAAAAAAATGTTTTCTTAGAAAAGTAGATAGTTCTGCAAACCCAGGAAGAAGAGGGAAGGGTGCAGCCGACACTACCAGTCGGTATCCACTGCATTGTGACGTGGGATCAATCAGATAGCTGAAGTGTTCAGGCTCACTTTAGCACCTGCTTGATTTTCTGGAGACTTCCCAGCTTCTGTATTTCTTCTTTGTCTTGCCAGACTATTCCATTCTCTGGTTTCACAAGTTTCAATTAGGTTCGTCATACACAACCCAAGTCCCAGGTGATCCAGAAGTGACTTACAATAAGGAATCTTTTTTTTTTTTTTTTTTTTTTTTTTTTTTTTTTTTTTTTTTTTTTTTTTTTTTTTTTGGTTTTTCGAGGCAGGGTTTCTCTGTGTAGCCTTGGCTGTCCTGGAACTCACTTGGTAGATCAGGCTGGCCTCGAACTCAGAAATCCGCCTGCCTCTGCCTCCCAAGTGCTGGGATTAAAGGCATGCACCACCACCGCCCGGCAATAAGGAATCTTAAACTCACCTGTTAGAAAGGAGGCTGCAAAGATGCAGGCATACTAAGCAATAACTTGGATGTTTTTTTGAAAAGTAACTGTACTAACTGAAAAAAAAAATCAAATATCATAAGACTCTAATTTGGGTTTGAGAACCTAAGTTGAGATGATAGCCAACTATTCCTATTTACTTTTCTATAAGTCCTACCAAAGAATGTTTTGAAAAAAAATTAAAGAAAAATGAAGGGAGAGAGAAAAGAAGAGATGGAGGCATAGACAGATGAATGAAACCCAACAGAGGGACCCTGTGTATGCACCTGAGTGTGCACCGGATGCCAACTTCCTGCCAAATACAACCTGGGTATAGGATTGTGATAGATAGGGGGTGGGGGATGGCTCATGTAAAAAAAACCTGAGTATCACATAGGTATAATTCCAGCATAGGAAGCCAGAGATAGGAGGATCCAGAAGTTTGCTGGACAGCCAGTCCAGCCAATAGGTGAACACCAGGTTTAATGAGAAACACTGTCTCAAAATTGAGGTTGGGGAACAGGGATAGAGAGATGGCTCGGTGTCTACAAGCACTTGCTGCTCTTCTGGAGGACCCTGGTTCAATTCCCGGCACCCACAACCCAGCAGCACACACCTGCCTGTAACTCCAGCTCCAGGGGATCCAATGTATTTGTCTGCTTCCTCTCACACCAGGCCTGCGCGTGGTGCATATGTGTGGGCAGAACACGAATACACAGGAAGTAAAAATAAACAAATATTTATTTTTAAAAAGGCAAAGCAATAAAGCAAGACATCTACTATCAACCTCTGGTCTCCATGAGGACAAACAATGCCTACACCATTATAAAAGATAGCTAGACACATACGTTACTATAACGACTCACATATAGAGAGGGTCTGTGGTCAGTCAAAGCAAAGCAAGACAAAAGCAATAACCTATTTCTAGGTCCCAGGTCCAAGATTTCCAAAATAAGTCAATAAAAATAATATACTATATGATAAAACAAAAGTCTAAGGAAGAACAGCAAAAATAAGTCTAAACAGTTAGGGAGTGGCAAGGACTTAGCTGTTTAGAGCGAATGACTTAGTGACAGTTTCTCTGACTCTAAGAATGACCTTCCAAACAGGAGCTGGCCCTGGGCTGTGTTTAGAGCAAGGGGTCGGAGTTGGCCAATTCAAAGTGGACTTTAGAGAGATAGTCCCAGAGCAGAGCAAGGAGAGCCACCTTCTGGCAGCCCTTCAGGAGTGAGGACAGTGGACTCCGAAAACTGGAGTTTTCTAAACAGCCCCCTCCTCCAAAAGGAAGCGATTGAAGTCTTCTGCCAGCTCAGTGAAAAATCACCAGCTTTCCCCAACAGACTTCTTTAATTCTTCTCTTTGTTTTAAGTCAGGCAAGAGTGCAATTTTTTTTTATTTAAGGAGCAAAACTGGGTGTTTTGTAGCTGTTATTGTTGTTGTTGTAAAACCCAAAACAGTGCTACACTGAGGAAATACATTTCTTTACAAGCACCTTTCCAGTGTCCACTTCTGGCCCCATGTAATTCATTTGTATCCATGACTTTCTCACTCCTGGAACAAAATGCCAAGAGGCAAGTTAAGGCAAAACTTCTCTCCAGCTGACAGAGTCAATCTGGCTTCTCTCAGCTTCTCACTGAATTGCTCTGCTTGGTCTTAAACTAACTCTGATAATTTGTTCTAATCTTCTGGCTTCTTCTCATTCTCTGGCTTCAACTGCCTCTTCTGAGCTGCACTGAAATACACTGAACTCAAGAATGAACTCAACTTCACTGAATTGACTCCCAACTGACTCTCCCTGTGTTGCTTTTAAATAGCATTCCCCACCCCCACCCCCACCCCCGCCCCCAAGCTGGTCTCCTGAGAAGGCAAATCCTGTCCTGACTCATTCCGCCAAATATTTCTCTGATTTGTCACTTTGTCCCTCAACCTGACATTACTTTCAAACATGGCTGCTTTCTTCTACAAACGAATTTTGCCACAAAAGTGTATACACAAAAGGGTGTGTCTGTACTCCAGCCAGAAGGATTACAGGTGTGTGGACGTCTGCATTCCAGCTGGACCTCACACACGGATGTGATCCCCTGCCAGAGCAGCAATGTTACCGACCAGAACTCCTCTATAGGGCTGGATCCCACTGGACATCTTGTCTAAAGACATTTACATTAGAGTAAAGGCAGGGTTCAGTAGTGGAGCACTTGCCTGTCACGTATGAGCTCTGAGTTCAATTCCCACTACTAGAAAAAAAAAATGCTATGTGATTCAAATTCGTTGGCTATGTTTACCTTCAGGGTTAACTAGCAGGATAGTTTGCTATTAGCTTAAATTACACATGCCCCCTGATTGTAAGGCTTCTAAAACTCAATTTTCTTTCAGTCACTTGATTGGGATAAAAATGCTCACTGAAGAGCAAATTTTTCCCACCCTTCTTTATCAGAAACCTCCACAAGACACTAATGGGCCCACTGTGACATATCCAGAGGACCCAGGTGCTGTTTGAAAAGACGCTTGTCACCATTGGCAGATTGCTGTGCTGAGACTCGTCTCGTGGTAAATGAAGCAGGCTCCTTTTACCTCCCGTGTGTGAGAGAACAAAGAGCCCAACTTCTCAGAAGCAGAAGGCCTGCAAAGGTATCATCGTACAGATGGAAAAACACAAGGGCTCTCTACCCTTGCCAGTCTGCAGTGTAACTATGAGGCCCTGATTCTCTTCACAGACTGAAAAAGGAAATCCAATTCTACCTAAGAAAACTGGCAGGTCATTTTTCTCTTTAGAGAAAATGAACTGCACAAATTATACACAAAGGCCCCAAATCCCTACCACTGGTTGTTGAGAAACAATAAGGCCTCCATTAGCAGCCCTCTGCCCACAGAACACACTCCAAGAAATTAACTGTAGGGTTTGGGTAGAAGCAGAGCCCTGGTCCCCACTGAAGGCACATCAAAATTGTAATAAAAACCCTCTTTTTGAAATGAAACTAAGCAACTGCTATTTCACACCCACGGACTACTGGAGCTCGCTCAATTACTCTCCACTGACTTTGTTTCAAATGGAAATGTTGGGCTTTCTGTGGGAAGTGGGAGAGAGCTGACTCACACTGCTCCCTGGACGTCAGAAGTATGGGCACATATGCACACCCGAGGGGCTGGACTTGACTGCTGAGTCCCAAGATTGTCACAATCAGAAGAGGCAGTGCTTACCCACCATCTGTCATCCGTCCTCACCTCCCAGTGCTCAAAGATTAGAACTCTTGATGTGCAAGGGGACTTCCTATTTAGAGCTAGTTCTATAGAGCCTGGCAAAGGGGAAGAGGAAGCGAATCACAGGACTATGTCTTCTCTCTGTGTCACAAAGGACCCACCCTACCTGCAAGGAGTCTGAAAACAATAAGAGGTCTTAAGGCAATTGGGTAGACCTGAAGGGCACACATGCCAGTTCCCATCTTCTCAATGACAACTACAGAGTTATAAAACTAAGAGGAAGACAAAGACAAGAAGCCAGACCATTTTTGCCATTTTGTTTTCCAGAAAAGGAAATAGTTTCCCCTATACATACACAGAGAGAGAGAGAAAGAGAGAGAGAGAGAGAGAGAGAGAGAGAGAGAGAGAGATGCACACATGCACACATGCACACACTCACATAAGCACACATATGCATGTATGCAGGCACACATATACATGCATGCACACACAGACAGAAACATGCATACACACATGCTGGTGCACACACATGCATGTATGCAGACAAACACACATGTGCACACACATGTATGTATGTGGGCACACGTGCGCACACACATGAACACATGCACATAAGCATACATATGCATGTATGTAGACATATACACACATGCATACACACACAGACACAAACACATGCACACATGCACACACTGGTACACACACATCCATGCACACACATGTATGTATGCAGACACACACTCACACCTGCATACATACTCATGCATGCACATGTGTGTATGCAGGCACACATGCACACACACACACACACACACACACACACACATCCATGCATTCACACACTCAGACACTCATGCCAGCACACTGTTCTGAAGGATCTGTAATATACCAGACAAGTCAGCAGCACATTGCTGGGTTCTGTAGCTCAGTGACTCAGAGTCACTTTTCTTGCCAGGATATTAAATGTCAAGTGACATAGCTCTGAAAAGACATTTCTCTTGGCAGCCTGGTCCTGAGTTAAGTATCTCCAGAACAAGTAAGGCCTAGAGGTTAAAAAGCTGTTTCCTTGTAGGTGAACTGCTGACCTATAAGGGGTACCACATGCATTCCAAGAATGCATTAGAAACCTACGTCACATAGACTACATCTAACCCTCTGTAAATAAGCCTCCCCCACAAAAGAACTTTACCCATAGAAACCATAAATGCCTATTTAAGAAAGAAAACAATAGCAAACCCCAGACACATGCAGGAAACAGGGTAAAGACAGATATCAGGGATGTTTCAACACGTACATACTCTGCAAAGTTTATGGACTCTGAGCACTGATGAGATGCTCAAAGTCTAATGTGCAGAAATGAATAGGTTCCAGGATTGTCACAATCAGAAGAGGCTTCCTACCATCTGTCATCCATCTCCATCTCCCAGTGCTCAAAGATTAGAACTCTTTATACGAAGGACTTCATATTTAGAGCTAGTTCTATAGAACTTGGCAAAAGGGGGCTGTGGGAAGAGAGAGAGAATTGCACGACTATTTCCCCCCCCGTGTGTGTGTGTACACTCGAGCGTGCATCTGTCTGTGTGTCTGTCTCTGTCTCTGTCTCTGTCTCTTTCTTTCTCTCTCTCTCTGTCTCTCTCTTTCTCTCTCTCTCTCTCTGTCTCTCTCTCTCTGTCTCTGTCTGTCTGTCTCTCTCTCTCTCTCTCTCTCTCTCTCTCTCTCTCTCTCTCTCTCTCTCTGTGTGTGTGTGTGTGTGTGTGTGTGTATCCAGATTGTATCCTTTAAGAATAGCATAACCTCTTATTAAGGTGGTACTATAATTGCGGAATGTTTGTGCATCTCACTCCTGCAACAAAAGCTTGGTGGCAAGAAACACTCTGCAATCCAGGTTAATATTCCACACCAAGTCCCATCACCCAGAAAGCTGCCCACAGGATGGAGTGGGCTCTTCTGTACCAATGTGGAAGCCAGCCAGGGCAAAGGAACTGAGAAGCTTATGAAACTGTTAATCAGTGTTCTCGAGCAATTAAAATAAAATAATAAAGTAAAATAAATAAAAGTTTAATGAGTAACTTCCAAATTCTATTTTCATTTATTAATGGTGCGCTACCTTGTCTTGTAAGGCTCAAAAGGACCAAGGTTTATCCCAGGATGTAAGATGTAAACTCCATTCTCAGAAGACAGAAAAAAGATTAAAAACTGGCCTTTCCAGTTTTGAGGTATATTTTAACTCAGCTGTGAAAAACTGGCAAAGGGAAACAAATCTAAAATCCTGCCTAGGAACTTGGTGAAATGAAATATAAATTCTCATATAGTAAGTATAAAAATGTTTATTATAAAGTAAGTAAATTTTATAATTGTAATTTTATGTATTTTTATATAAAATATATTTGTAAATTTATAATAAAATTATAAATTTATAATTTAAAAAATCTCATATAAAATAAGTAAATAACTATGGAGAAAAATCTAAGGAAAATGTTCCCATATGTTCCCATGAGAGACTAATAACAATATTTTTTACAATAGTGGTAGGCTTTACTTTTTATATAGTTTAGCCAAAGACATTTAGGGTCACCCAGGAGAAACTCAAGATGTAGCAGTATCCATCTGTCGAATGCTAGTGTCTCTGGAGTTTACCACAGTAACCGTGGGAAATGAAATCCCTCCCGATGGAGAATGCTTTATGCAGACAAAACATTCCATCTGAGATGGATTCTCAGGTCTCCGCATGAACAAAGCTACTCAAACACACAGAAGGCATTGCTGTCCGTTGCCATCACAGATGGCAGAGAGATCGGCATGGAGACAGGAGTAGGTTCTCAGAGAACCTTGACCTGAATGTTTGAAGTAGGAAGGGGGCAGAAGATTGACAAGATGCAGGATGAAACACGCAGAGCAAGAGCTGATATGGCAAAGGAATGTAAATACTCTGTACCGTTTATACTTGCTGAACAGCTAAGGCTGAACACTTGGGATAGTTTAGAGAAAATAAAAGTTGTTACATTGTGTTTATAACATGCTGGACACTATGCAAACCTTTTCCTTTCGTTTTGTTTTTCATTTAATTGTAAAGACTGAACCCCAGGACTCAGACTCCTGTCCTGTGAGCCACACTCACAGTTGACCTCATACTACCTCATAGTTTTAGTGCCATTTGAGAGCAGTGGCCCCAAATTGCTACTTCAGCCTGGACATTGCCTCTAAGCCCCGGATCAACATGTCTGGCTGTCTACTTGACATCACCAACTGAATCACTAAAAGATATTTGAAAGTTATCTGGAGTCAGCACCTCTTTCTGTAATCTACCAACAATAAACAGGTAACCAAGATAAGCAAAGATAGCTGCTTCTCTATGTAACTTTCAAACATACCCAGTGTCCACCACTTCTTGTCACCTCCGGATTTACCACCTGCCTGCCATTTTCAAATTGATCTCTCTGTTCCCCTCCTACAGGGGGATAGAGGTGAACTCCCCACAGACACCCCCAGTGACCCTCTGAGTCTATGTATTCCAAAACTTAACACTGCGAGGCAGGGTATACCAATAACTTTGGAGACAAAACCTTAGGTCTCCTTGAACAGGCGACAGCAGAAACAAAAGTTGTGGAGAATTACTCTGAAAGGGGAGATTATCAAAGACAGAATGTTCAAGGGCGTCCACAGAGGGACAAAGGAGGCCAGACTCTTAAAAAAAATATCAAGTCTCAGTTCAAATGTCTCTTTTGTTCTGTTTTTGATCTTTCTTTGTAGGTTCAAGGCCTGAATCAAGTTGTATGCCTTTCCTGAGTCCCAACCACTTTGAATTCAGTTTGTGCCGGCAGCACTTGACCCAGCATCCAGTGTAAGCCCTTGGCAAGAGTTCTGAATGCTTAGCCCAGTATCATGGGAACTGCATGGTCAGAGTGAGAAGGAGGTGGCTCTTTTAGAGAAACTAGCTAAGTCTTTATATAGGAGGCGCATCTCACAGACAGAAAACAGAGCTGAGTTTATCCCAGAAGATAAGAGACTCTCCTGTTAAGCAACTGCCGTGCAGGAAGGCTAAGTGTGGGGCGTGTAGAAGTGGGGGAAGAAAAGCATTGAAAGTGGGGGGATTGTTAGAATTGAAAAGAAGGTAGAGGAGTCAAAGGAAGAGTAGGGTGATAAATGCAGGGGGGCAGCCCGTGGGCAGGATGGGAGGGGGTGGCCAGATGCCATAAAAAAAATTAAAAAATTAAATTAAAAAAAAAAAAAAAAAAAAAAAACGGACTCCAGGCAGCACAGACAGCTTTGCTCGGGAGGATGCCATTGCAGTTGGAAGCAGGAGTGATGGGCGGAAGGATCTGGCTAGCTCATATATCCAGTTTCTAATCTTTTCACTCCTAGATACCGTGGAGTTCCCAAGAGAAGGTGGGAAGGTGAGGCTTTACAACAGAGGTTTAAACTGACCTACTCAATGAAGTGTGACGCGGGAAGTTAACGAGGCAAAGAAGAGCCTAGCCAGCGATGTAAGACTACCTCAGCTCTGGTCCTGGAGGATCCAATTATTTCCCACTAAGTGGTGCTGGGGGTTTGGCTTCTCACCCTGTGCCAGTTCCAACCCCTGGGTAGGGACTCGGGGATTGGTGGGGGGGTGAGGGGTGGGTTGCTGCTGGAAGGCAGATCTTCACCATCATCTGGACTGGTGGATGAGCCATTCATAGTGTCTACCCATCCAGCTTTGTCCAGGCCTGGGTGGGAAAAGCACAATGGCAAGGCAAGCCTCCTTCCCTTCCAGCGCCCTCTCCCTCACTGAAATGGGTGTGGTTGCTGGGTGCTCCATTCCTAGAAAGAGGCCTGCCACAGTGGGAACTCAGCAAACACTAGTTGAATTTGGATGAACCCTGCTCGATTCCACTTCATTCTATAGGGCATTGAGTGAGACTACAGAAAGTTCCAGGGAGAGCTCAGTGGAAAGGAAATAGAAGAGTCTGGAGGTCCCAGTGGGGAAGTCCACCGGCCTGAGCAGAAGGCTCCGCAGCGCCATCTGGGTGCAGGCTCAACTCCAAGGTCCATGCCTGCACGATTTGCAACTGACCTTCCTGCGAGGAAGCCCGCGCTGGGCACAGCAGCTCGGCTCTGGGGGCGTCGTGCTCCCGCCACCCCGGGGCAGCGCTCGGCGCCCACTGCGCACGTAGGTCACCTGCCTCCTTCTGGCTCCGCGAGGGGGGCCGGGCGCCGGCGGCAAGTGTGTCCGGGGTGGCCCCGGGGGATCGCGGCGGCTCGGGGGTCCCGAGCCCGCGTGGCGCAACTCCATGCAGAGCCGCAGGCCCAGAAGCAGAGCAGCACCGAGCAGCCACCGGGGCAGGGCTCCACAGCCACGCCCGGGAGGCTTAGTTGTGGCCATGGCGGGGACCCCGGTCTCCGGTTGCGCTCTGGGTCCTACTCTCAGCTCCCGGCCGCCTGCAGAGAAGCGTTCCCCATGGGCCCAGACTGCCAACTGGGGCAACTCCCTAGCGGCCCGCCTTCTTCCCTGCGACAGAGGAGGCCCCGGCGTAACCTCATCCTGCCCAGCCGCAGCAGGAAGAGCGAGGGGCGGTGGGCTAGGCTTGCACCCCGGCTGCCCTGGCAAGGCTGGGTGTCGTTAGGTATGACCAGCCTGCAAAGCCTGGCGCAGGGGGACAGCCACAGAACCAGAAAAGGCAAGTTCCTCCCGGGGACCTGGGCTCTGACTTCATTTGTTGGTGTTATTATTCGACACAAGGGAAGAGGAAAGGTGAGCTGACAGGTTTGGCACCAAAGAAAAAGTTCTGTCAAGCAGTTTGTGCCACTAAGCATGATATAAAAATAAATACTTATGCTCGGGCTTACAACTTCTCTCCCTCAAGGAGGGAGGAAGGGAAGGAGGGAGGGAGGGAGGGAGGGAGGGAGGGAGAGAGAGAGAGAGAGAGAGAGAGAGAGAGAGAGAGAGAGAGAGAATAGCACTCCATGCAGAAGAATCCAATTAGTTATTCAGTTTCTAAATTCTGCCTGAAGCCAACCCGTGCTTTCTCCCTTGGTTATGAAACGTGTGGGGGTGAAGGAAAGGGAACCAGCCAGCGAAGACATCTGACAGCAGGAGAGAGGGAACAGAAGTTGCCATGGTGTGATGGAAATCAAATTAATTTAGCTCCAAACACACACCTCCCTGCTGCCGGGCAGAAATACAGAAGGACATGTTTATCTCTGGGCAAAATGCTCCCCAGCTGGTGTTGCCATCGTCACCTTGACCTTAATTAAAGAAACCTAGATGCTCACAGTCTGGGCTCACAAATGGGGTTGGCGTTCCACTTTTAATTGTTAAGATTCTTTCCCTCCACCTGTTTAGGGTGACATTGATTTCCAGATTTACATTCAGGTTCTTTGGTTTCTTTGTTTTGTAAACCATGGCCAGGTACCCACCCCCAACACACACACACACACACACACACACACACACACACACACACACACACACGGATATGTTTTCCACGCTTCTCTGTAGGCTGTCTCTCTCCCTAGCCTGCAACATGGATAACAGAGACCTAAGATGGAGTCTGGCCACCTCCCCATTTGAATTTTGAGATTTTACATAGAAATGGAATTCCCATTCCTTTTTGGCCACATTATTCTTTGTCAGAGCACTAAACCTGTATTCCAAGAGTCACAGAATTTCTAAACCTAATCTAGTGTATTCCCTGGCCACCACCAGTCCTCGGGATCCTAAAGGGTTTGTTATGCTTGAAAATACACACACATTATTGGAATAGACAGACAGGCAGATACACAGACAGATAGATATTTTCCCACCTCTAGGGAAATTGCAGCTAAGTGTGTATTAAGGTTATAAACAAACACCCTTTTATTCGCTGGACGAGATGGCCTCACATCCTGGAGTTATTTACTTGAACTGTGTTGTGTGTGACTCACAGCCCTCCCACTGAGTGACGTGAGACATTAAAGAAAGCATGTATCTTTTCTGAGCCTCTGTTTTCCTGTGGGGAAATAGACCAATATTTAGGGTTACATATGTTGCATAACTACGTTGTATTTAGTACCTAAATAATAACTGGCCTTCAGACATTAATTTTTTTAATCATTTACCAATGACAAAGTGATGGATAGTGTCACAAAAAAGTATGCATTTTTTTAAAGATGGGCAAATACAAGACAAAGTGATCTATAGACATCTTACCATTGACTTAGGATTTTATGAATATTGTCTCTTGACTTAGGAATTCCCAACTGATATGATAAAAACAGGTTATATGTTTGCATGAACACTCCATTATGAAGCCATTGTTGTGTATAATTGGCATATACTACGTATTATGGTTGGTTTTAATGTCACTTCAGTGGGGAGCCTCATCTGAAGAACTCTCCCGATGGCCTCCATTGGTGTGGATGGGCCTGCCCAGACTGTGGGTGACACCCTTGGGTCGTAGCCCAGATCCAATGAGAGTATTTCAGAGTGGGTTGATTCTCACCTCTTGTTTGCTTGACCCTTCCTTCGCTGCTCCTGGGCTGAGGGGCTGATTTCTCTGCTGTAGCAGAAGCAGCATTTGCAAGCTTTCGTGGGAGAATGGGGACCAGTGCTCTCCGAGAACTTTGCACGTTTCCAGCATCAGCCTGGGACTACTGATGCACCCTGCCCTGTGGACTGGGTAACTACAGGGTGGCTCCCAGTAAGAGGCTCAGGAACTGAGTACTGGATTCTTCTGTCTCAGATGGGATTGGCTATCGTTACCTTAAAGCTTCCTTGATAATATATTCACCCACTTGGTTCTGTACCTCTAGCAAACCTGACTAAAGCATCAACAGTTTCAAGGACATGTAAGACTCATGATCCCAGGGCTGGGGCTGTAGCTCAGTGGAAGACATTTGCCTCGTATGTGCAAGGCCCTGATGTCCGTTCCCAGACTCACGATTCTGCAAATGCACTCTAGTAAGTTATATACTTACATGGCACTATTTAAATAACGTGTACAGTGTTTGATAATCCTTTTCAGCCATGTCTGAGGTGGACTATGCTAGAAATTAATTAAGTTTTGTTTCCGTTTGTTTTGTTTCTATGTCCCTAGAAACACAGTGCCACTAAATAAAAAAGCAATTTTCTGAAGATCACGGCACCACTAACTCATGTCCTCTGCTTATCTGTTGAGTCTCTACAGAGAGGAATCCTAGGACTTCTCTATATTGCTAAAATGGGGGTATTTAATAAGATTCTGGACTGGAAAGGACTGGAAAGGCAGCAGAAACATGGAAACATTCAAAACAGTGTAGCCCTAGAGGAGAAGGGAGGCAGGTGGTCTCATATTTCCCCCTGATCTCCTTTTATCTCTAATAAAGTGTTTCCATTATGGGACAGGGAACCCCTCCAAATTATACACAATGTTTAAATACCCTTTTCCTTTATATTTTGCACCCATGTCTACGTCTTCATTACTGATCAAAAGACCTATTGATAAATATGGAACATCATTAATTCTCTGGGCAGAGATCTTCCACTTTTAAGCTCCACGCACTATTTCCCTGTGTTGTCGATGATAAAGAATAGCCTGACAGTAAGCTGGAGAGGCAACTGTGACTGACCATAGCTGGCAGGCAGTCTTTCATTCATGACCTTTGCTTTTCTCAGAGTTGACCAAGTCAAGGTTGTTCCTGGATATGTCTCAATATGCAGGTTATCACTAGCAATTGTGTCATGGGTTGTTAATACGCAGGTCAGTAAACCACAATAACAACTTTTAGCATATCACAAATTATGTTCTCCATGAGTTTTTAGCCAATAAAATGAATGAAAGTTTATTGCTAATCTCCAACACTATACATATACATATACATATACATATACATATACATCATGTACACTGGTAGGGAGAGAGGAAGATGATACTAGCACCTAACAGGTAAAGAGCCAGGGAAAATATCAGGTACAAGATATCAGGAGAGATGACTATGAGAAAGCATGCTGTCATGATAGATGCTGATATTGGAATCTTAAATTACTGACATGCCAAGGATCAAAGACCAGCAGAAATGATTCTTGCCTTCGTAGATTGGTTCCGCTTGCTCTGCTGTGTAAAGCAGAAGCACCTGGGATGAACCAAAGCAATCAGGTTTTCAAGACGAATACAGCTGAAGTGTGGCATCAACAGCTTCCTCCGAGGGCTATCATCTTTTCTCCACATGTGCACTGGGTGAGATATACATACAAACCAAAGAGGATGTGAGGAGTCATTTGTTTCTATTCGGAGGTAAGTATCCTGCCAAACTCTTCCCTGTTTCCCAAAGGGAATCCATATGCATTCTTCTGTAATCAACGTTTGCAACATAGTATCTATACTATTATATACCCAAATTATTAATACATACCCAAAGAAGATAGTCACTACCTTGTAAAGAATACATCTGAAATTTGCTTTAAAACAATGCTGTGCAGAGCAGAAAGGGGTGAGAAAGGCATAAACTAAGCAGAAAGTGGCTGTAAGTAGATCTTTGTTACAGTTTGGTGATATAGTCTCAACTCTTTATCACTAAGCATGTTTGACGTTATGCACAACAAATATGTTTCAAGTTGTAAGCTAGTAGCTACATCTTTAAAATAACACAAAGGACAGTTCATGTTAGCTTATAAAATTTTGTTAGAGAAGGTAGGTGGTCCCCATTGTCGCTATAGTAAAGACTGACACATCTGGAATCTCAAACATCTGGAATCTCAAATGGTTTCTATACCGGGAGGGCAAGAGTGTCTGAAATCTACAGTCGTCCAGATACCGTTCACCAACGGAAGATCTGCTCCAAAGACCCTCAATGGATGCCTGAAACTGTGTGGAGTAGACCAAAGTCCTGCTATAGAACAAAAGTCAATCTGTTAACTGAGACACCCATGTGGCTGGTGACTAGAGTATTCAGCACGAGTGTACCAAAGTGATGCCTGATTTATCATTCTACCAAAACCGTGTGCAAAGAAAACTTACAAACTGTTTTTTTTTAAATTTCTGGAACTTTCCACTTAATCTTTTCCCACCTAAATTATCTTCAGGAAACTGAAGATTTTTGTTGAAATCAAAAGTCGGGTGAAGGAGAAGTGGGGTGTTTATGTAGCAATAGTACTTAACAGGACGCAGTGTGGTTCCGTTAATCAGAGATTTCATATTGGACATTAGGCCTCTAAAACTCATCTTCCCACATCCCTCTACTTTGAATCTTCTGACCTGCTTCTCCCCACTTCCCTTCCTCTCCTCTTCCATCAATGGCAATCACTATTTCATTGTATACTTGACCTCCGCTGCGATAAAAACCATGTGACATTTTTATGGCTGCCTGTGGCTTATTTCACATAGTATAATGCCCCTGCTCCATCCATATTGTAGGAAATAACAAACCCTCCTCTTATACTAAGGGTCATACTATCCCATGTGATCTTATGCATGTTTATTGATGGGCACTTACACTTCTTGGCTCTTGTGAGCAATAAAGCAGTGAATACAGGGATAAAAATATCTTTACAAAGTGGTGGTTTTGTCTTCTTTGAGCACATACACAGAGGAGGGCTTGCTGGCCAATATGGCATGTCTAGTTTTAACTCCTGCAGAAGACTTACCATATTTGTCATGGTCAATGTATTGATCTATACTCTTACCCACAGTAAACTCCGACTTCCACATCCTTGCCTTCGGTTGTTGTCAACAGGTGCCATCTCTTCTCTTTTGTAACATCATCTTTGTGAATCTCATTCCACTTTTTTATTTTACATCCTATGATTATTAGTAATTGCAATATTATT